>NC_050517.1:119384-202735 GCF_002922805.2 Oryzias melastigma
TGCTTTGCACTTTGTGATTTTATTTGTCAGAGGTGCTCTATAAATAAAATGTACTTACTTACTTACTTACTCACCTTAGCACCACAGCACCTTGTTCAGGCGTAAAAGTTAAAACTGAATAAACTAAAAACTATATATATATATATATATATATATATATATATACAACATTGTTCATCTTGGAGTGTTCTTCTTCCAAGTCGTTCACTTGTTTCTCCAGTAGAATGATTAGGGGTTTAGGAAAAAATCGATTTGGCGATATATCGTGATATTTCGTTTGGGAATACTTGCATTGATTTAAAATGTTGCCATGGCAATATTTAGTTAATTAGTTAATATTTTTATTACAATGAAATACATTAAAATCCAGGTAGATTAAATTCAAGTCATACTCTTAATAAAAAGTGAAAAATTGTTTTGGTACAGCCTTGGGATATATCGCGTTACATATCGTGTCGTGAGACATGTATCGGAATACGTATTGTATCGCCAGACTCTTGCCAATACACACCCCTAATGATCCTGTTTTGTTGTTTGTTGGCTCAAAGTCTCCTGATCTCCTCAGTTAGCTCCAGTGGCGGCTTTTGCTCATGATTGTATCGCTTAGTCAAGTCTTCAAGTGATATTTTGATGTCTATGTTTTTAGCCACTTATTTTTCCAGGGCCATGGTCAGAACTCTTTTTTTGCCTTCTATTATTTTGAAGGTAGATAACTATTTGGTATATACAGTAGACACTGTCATCAACACTGTCATCAAGACCTGGAAGATCAAGATTTGAGAAATGTTTCCATTACCATGTTTGTGAGACTTCTACATGATCTCAAGTAGCTAGTTTTAATAGTATAGGACTTTCAGTTGGAAAAACAGTTTCTCTGCAAAGAAACCAACTCTTGGTAGATAAAAAAAAACAAAAAAAGAAATGCATCATTTCTATGCATTCTCTGTTGTAAAGTAATGGTTACGTTTAAAGTTCAGACTATTAATTCATCAATATTCAGCTAAATTTGAGAGAGATGAGTGATGCTGAAGGGATTTCTGGACTCTGCTGTTCCCTATCAGGATGCTGAAGGTCTGAAGGTGGGCGTGGCCAGCCTGATCAACCAGTGGGTCAGAAGCCAGTCAGACGGCAGCAGCGGCAGACCGTCAGCTTGCAGAGCAGCAGTAAGCAAACGCAAACATGACAGCCGTGTTTTCCTGCACTCACACCCCAACTACTGATGATTGTCTGAAGGCTACTTTGCTCCCACACTTTTTTTGTCATAAATAAGCAACACTATTGCAGGAGGTTTCCCTCTTGTGGGTCTAGAAGATGCAAAATGTCTTTCTGATCAATTATGTGTCCTGATTCTTATTTGGTCAGGATGTGAAGCCTGGAGATGTGATGCAGAAGAAGAACATGTGGGAGGTTATGGGAGACTCAGGGAGGCAGGATCAAAGACTACAGGTCAGCAGTGACTGGATGGACCTGCAGGCAGCAGTGTTCACAAAAATAGACTTTTATCTTCATAGTCTTGATACTTTTGCACCTCAATGTTCACATTTTAGAGCAATGATAAAACATTCTTCAAATGGCCTTATTCAACATGTTTTTACAGTTATTATCATTTTGAAAGTGATTTTAAAAAATCTTTACAAGACTAAAAGAGCAAAATTTAGCTAAGGCTTTGATTTGTCTCTCTTCAGGGTTCAGCAGCTGGAAAAAAGTTCAAATTTGTTGTCACTGGTCATGGCAAATATGAGAAAATTCCACCCAAGGACCAGAGTGGAGGAGAATCCAATATAAAGTCTGGTAAGAACTGTGACAATTAGCAGGAGGCGCTTTACTCTCTCTTTTTATGTAAGGAAGGTGTTTTTGCACTTCGGCTTAACCTTGTAAATGGTGTAGAAGGAACTTAAGGTTTTATGTGAGGTTTGCTGTTTCTTACAAAACTGAAATCTGGGAACAAAAATCTGAACTAAATTCACATTTAAGTGTCTTTGCATTTTCAGCAGTACAGTGTGAGATTGTGCTCCAGAAAAGAATCAACAAACAATGAAATTGATGGGTTCACACAATAATAACAAAACTTTTCTAAACACAGTCATTTTTTAATGATACATTTTTAAGAGCAACAAAATAATGTCAAGCAGATGTACCAAAATGCAAAAAAAAAAAAAGAAAAGAAGAAGAAGTATTGGAGTTTTGAGGCTAGCCGGAAAAAGTTGGATTTTAATGTGGTCAAATAAATCTGGAAAATCTTACAACTGCATTTAAAGGTTTTACAAAAAAAACAAAAAGGAAATAACTTAACTAAGGCAGAAGGCACGAAAGTAAACTGACTATCCAAAAAAAAAAATCAACAAGACCATTGGAGTTGAAGTTGTGTCAGTACTCCTAAAACTGAACATAGAACTAAAATAAAAATAAAAAATATGTTTTTTTCTGTGTCCCAGGAACTTAAAAAGACAAAAGTAAATATGTGACTGCATAACTGACTCCAGCAAAATGTGACAGTACCAATGCAACAACCCATCACAGCAGACCACCTTCCCAGCTGATTCAGGCCAGCACCACCCGTCTGACTGACTGACATTGTGGTGTTGGGCTCTCCGTTCTAAACAACGTTCTCATGCCCCCGCCTCGTCTTCTCTCTAACCTAACAAGTGTCTGATATCATCTGACTGCAAATACACAGTGTATACCGTGCAATGTTTGAGACGACCCCTACAAACATTTTACTATCATTTTAACACACTTGTGTTTAATGTCTGCATTGTTTTCATTTATTATTTCACAGACAATGAGTGTTCATTATTGGGATAAATATTAGAATTTATCTTTAGTTTACCTTCATAAGAGTTTTTTTTTTTCAATATAAGATTTTCTGAACGCAGCTAAAAGGTCAGACACAAGTCTGACAGACTTCTGCTCAGTATCAATGTCATTTGATAACTGTGAAGTGTAGCCGGGAATTGGAAGCACAGTGTGTACTTTGATAACACAGGACCCCAAGTCTTATTGAAAGAAATAAGACTTGTAAGTACCAAAACAAGTCAAATAAGACAGTACTCTGTGTATAAATAATCAGCGATCTAATAATACATTTTTATTGAGAATGTATGATGACAAAAACAAAAGTGAACTATGTAGATTACATAAACACTTGAAGGATCATTTAAGACAGATGCAGCTCCCTTTTTTCTAGCTCTCTTTTATCTTTAATCATCAAGTACAAAGGGGTGGTGGGATTTTCGTACAACAAACAATATTTCCTTACACAGAGACTACATCTAGACCTTTACATTATTCCTGCTGCTTATGGGTCTTCATCTCTGCCAAAACGCATTTTCCGATTCAGAACTGGGCACTTTACACAAAAGCTTAAGGAGCAGTAAACCCTCTTGCTGTTCTATTAAAGTCTTTTGGTTCCTCATCTTTACCTTTCCTCCCAATCAAACCCATTTCAAACACAGTGGAGATTTTTGTCACAGGCCGGGACGCTGCCTCCCTCAGCTTTTTAGCATCAAATTTAGGACTAAAAAGCAACACAGGCAGTCGGTACGCAAATGAAGGTATCTCTTTCAGCTCATTGCTTTCTTCCTCTTTTTTGTCCCCCTCACTTTGGTTCAGCTCGATCTGATGCATGATGTTCTCTTTGGAAGAGAACATCTGGAAGAGGACAGCATCCCACATTTGTGTTGCCATCTCCTTAGTTTGGGTCTCATCCTGGAGTCGGGGCTCAGTCTCATGAGTGTCCTTTACAATTTTTGCTTGATCTTGGTCCTGCTCGGTGACCTCTTTCTGAGAATCTTTCTCTGGAAATTTGGGTTCTTCCTGTTCCACTACCATGTGTTTCTTGAGTCGAGACCAACCACTTCCTTTAGATTTTGCACCTTTAAGCTTTTGCATTACTTTTAAGGGTTGCTCAGAGGGTGGGAGATTCTCAGCTTCTTTTTTCTCTTCTGAAGCTTTTTCTGGTGTCTTCTCTTTTTGTTTGTCTTCTCTGTCTGATTCTGGAGTGGTCACCTTCAGGTCCAGTGCTTTGAGACTTGGCTTTTGACCTTCAGGTTTGATCTTGGCGGGAGGCATTTGAGTTACTTGTTCTTGCTCTGCATAAATATTGGCCTTTGTGGCAGGTTTGACTTCTTCCTTAACTGCAATGTCTTTGTTTTTACCTAGAAGTCTTTTCACTGCTTTTAGTGGATCTTGGTTTCTTTCTTCCGGCTTGGTTGCAGCAGTATTTGTCTTAGTTTGTTGAACTAAAATTTCTTCCCTTTGGGTTTCTGAAATGGTATTTGCTGGTGTTGGATGTGTTTCTACTGTTTGAATGACAGCCACTTCTTGCTTTGCTACAGAACCAACAGATACTGTTTCTGTCACTTCTGGCAGAGTTGTGTCACAGAAGTCAGATGCTTGAGAAACTACTATGACAGGTGTTGAAGGCATAGCAGAAAGTTTCTGATGCATCAGGTCTAATACATTTAGATCTTTTGGGCTTTCTTCAGTCTTAGGAACCTCATCTGTAACTGTCTCTTTCACTTTGGACTCTTGACTGCTCTGTCCAGGTATTTCTTTTACTTCATCTTTGGTTGCCATCTCTGAGCTTGATATCCCAAAGGCTGGGGAGTATGTTTTGATTCCACCATAAGCAGCATATTCAGCTGGTGTGAGGCCACGATAGGCAGACTTTGGCTTTTGAGAAAGCGGGGTTGTAAGTTTCTGGACGGCTGTTCCAGATACGTTGGGAGCTGATATGCTGTGTGTAGGTGTCTTTGGTCTTTTATATCCATGTGAAATGGTCATTAGTCGGGATGCTTCATAGGTTGGAGTCTTTGGCCTCTGAAAGATGGTAACTTCTGGTGTTAATGGCCCAGATGCAGGAGTTTCAGACTTTTGAATGCCATCTGCTGGAGTTGGGATCCTTCCTTTTGTTAGATCATGGCTTGTCGTTGACTCTGTGATGTTTTGTTGTATTATTTTAACAGCAGGCTTCACCACAACAGATGAAATGTCCCCATTTGCTAATCTCATATGAAGATCTGTAGACTTACCACTTAAAATGGTAGGTGAACTACTGACTTTAGAAAGCGTTTCATGAGTTTTTGGCCTCTCTGACTCTACTGTAATTGGTGACACTGCAAACAAAAGAGGGTTGGGTCTTGAGACTTCAAAGATGGGTGTTGTGGGCCGGGTTACATGGCATGCTGGGGTTCTAGGGCGTCCTGCTAAATATCTTGATGCTTGAAACTCATACGTGGGGGTTTTAACTCTTTCATCGTCAAATGATGGATTTTGGACATCGAATGTTGGAGTTGCTCTTTTGACGTCGGATGTTGGAGTTGCTCTTTTGACGTCAATTGTTGGAGTTGTTCTTTTGACGTCGGATGTTGGAGTTGCTCTTTTGACTTCAGATGTTGGAGTTGCTCTTTTGGCGTCGGATATTGGACTTGCTCTTTTGACGTCAGATGTTGGAGTTGCTCTTTTGGCATCAATTGTTGGAGTTGCTCTTTGCATTTCAGGCGCAGGGGATTCGTCTTGGAATATGGGTATTAAAGTAGATCCATTAGTTTTAAGTCCTGGAGTGGCTATTTTGCTTTCTGTTGTATGCATTTTAAATGGGTCAACATCTAACAATGGTGAAGAACCCATTTTACTCTTCAAAATTGTATGTCTCTGAGCATCTCTTTCTAATGAAGGAGGCTGAGCTGTTGGGGTCTTTCCTCCTCTGACTTCAGATACCTCTATGACCTTCTGTTTTGTCTCTGTTGATGTCTTACTTTGCGAGACTGTACTGCCAATGGCTGTTAATCCAGCGGAGTCATACACTGGTGGTGTCCTGGTTGTCTCATAATACGATGTGCTTGCTGTGTACATCCTAATTTGAGGGACTTCAAACATTGGTTTTGGAGATTTTGAAGGTTCTGTTGCTTTAAACGTAGGTCGTGGACTTCTTGATTTGACAATTGTGGTCAAAACAGTGAGAGGTCGAATAACAGCTTGACCTTCTGATGGTATATGTGACGATGGGCCTGGAGTTGATAGAATCACATCAGGCACAATGGAATATAACTGAGATTTTTTAGCTACCACTGGCTGGCTGACATGCTCCATCAAGGTTGGTTCGTCAGAATGATGAGCTGTTAAAGAATGTGACAGAATTGTTGCAGCATGCTGTGAGTATGAGTATGTAGGAAGGGCCACTGTTGGAGGGGACATTTTAGCTGCTCTACCAAAAGCTGCTCGCTGTGGATAGGGAGAAGGAACATGTTGATACAGTGGCCTTACAGTGAACCGTGGAGCCTGTGGAACACCAAAGAGACTGGGGGACGTTTCTGGTGTTCTGGGAGGGGTAAAGTGGTCACTACGCTCAAGGTCGGGGCTTGCTTCATTTACAGGGGATAAGCTGGAGCGGAAAGGTGCAGTTGACTGTGATGCCTGAGCAGAAGCTTTCTTCTTTGCAGTCCTCTTTAGTAGTTTCTGGAGTCGGACATTGTCCTTTCCTGGCTTGGGAAGCAGGGGTGGAGCATATTGCTGGGAAAGCAGGCCTGGTCGGCCAATGGTACCATAAGCAACAGCCATTTTTATTTTAGCACCCTGTGAAAAAGAAAAACACTTTAAAACTCATGTGGTACCAAATGTTTTGTAGTGATGATAGTTTTTACTTATCTTTGATTTTTCATGTTTCTGGAACTATAATTTTGAATTTTTGGATGCTTTTTTTTCTTCTGCATGAAATTCTTTTAACCCTTTAATACCTAAGATGTCGCCAGCGATGCCGAAATAACACACTTTTTGACATACAATAACTCAACTGTTTATGAAACGCCGCTTTTCTCCTCTTCAGAATCCACTGAAATTATGTTGGTCACCTGGACGGTACAAGTGCTACGAGAACATCAACAATAGAGCTAAAGCTCTGGTGTTAAAGGGTTAATACTGTATATTTGTCATTTTGGGGCAGTGACGAGCACACTATGAGCAATTGCCCATATGTTTGTTTTCTTGCTTACTTCACTAGTACTTGAGTGAAAGCGTATATAAAAAGCCATGCTGGATTACATGACAGTCTCCAAAATACATTTAGCTTCATTTACAATATTTTGATAAGAAGTCGCAATTTACAGACAGTACAACACTGTAAACAGAGATTTTAAAAAGGCAAATTAAATTTTTCACTGGTGGAAGTAGTTTTTTCATTCTTGTTACTTACAAATGTCTCTCCTTAATCAAGTTAACGAAATCACATAAAAATTATGTTGGTCATATTTACCCCGATACTGATCACATGATCCCAGATATAACATTTGCCAGACTTTAACTCACTTAATAGATTAAAACTGTCTTTCATGGATAGTTTGGATGGATTAACAGTGTCATTTTAAAATCATCTAGATGTTTAGTCATTGGAAATATACTTGTACTGGACATGCATGATTTTTTTTTTTTCTGGAAGAAACATGATATTTAATTTTTTTTTTTTTGGAAGAAACATGATATTTAAAAAGTTTTTTTGTTGTGCTCCTGAATTCTGTTCAGTTTTAAATATGAAGCTCAGAGTGAGACTTGATTTGGCACAAAGAGTCCTTCTACGGTCAGGGAGTGCTTTGTCTTGGCAGATTTTAGCTGAAAACAAAGTTGCATTAGAAGAAAAACAATGACATCCTGCCTCTAAACAGAAGGCCAATCAACAGAGAGCCTGCCCATGATACCTTATAAAAATAACCAATCAGGATAAAGCTGACTGCAATGTGATAAAGTAAATGAGCTTACATTAAATGTGAAAATGCAAGACTACTATGAGGGCTCTCTAACTCTATCAGGAACTTCCAAGCTATACAATACATTATTTGGTGTAGAGTGGACCCTACTCCTTCCTCAGCGGGACATTTCCTCTTTGTGTAAAAAAAAATCATTTTTTTTAAACAAAAGTTTATTGACTTTTTTCAGTTAATATCCATCATTTTCTGTATACTGCATTTAACTTCAGGGCTGTAGTATGCAAATCCTAAACTTTTTTCTTTTCTCTTTAACAGATTCATATCATATCAGCTGCTGAGGTGGTGCCATCTCCACAGCGAGGGATCTCTACAGCCTCACTTCTTTCTGCCTCATCTTAAGGATTGTCATAGGAGTCGCTGGAGTTTCTCCTAGCTATTGATAAGTGAAGGCAGAGTTCACTCTAAGGTCACTGTGATATTGTCCAGAATATTCAATATATGTATGTTTCTGCCAAGCTGTCATTTTTTTATTGTTATTATATGATTGTGTCTTCTTTTGTTTTGTATTTTCTGATTTTTTAAATATCATATTTTTTCACCTTGATGTACTTCCAGAATAGATTCTTAATATCAGCTTGAGCATGATTCTGGACAAATGTTTAGAGTTGGCATAAATAAATAATGTTTGTATCTTAAGGATTCCATATTTGAGCTGATTCGCACTTATCTGTTGACTGCAAAACAATCTTGGAAAATTAAGCAGCATGTGAAAGAAAAACTTCAAGGGAGGCAAACTGATGAATCTACAGACAGCTAAAGGACACTGTGTATGTTGCTCGGGCTCATTAGATTAGAAATTATTCACTTGTCAAAAGCCTTATCAGACACAAACAAGTATATAGTTTCAGATATTTTAGTTAATCTGCTGACGGCTTTTTTAATCTTCCTCTCTAAGATTCCTGCCTGTGTGAACTTTTTTCTTGAATAAATCTTGAAGAGTTTTGTTCATCTTATTTTGTTTGTGGAATCAAGCAGCCAAAGCTAGTACAACATTTTGTCCCTCCATCCTTTTTCCTTTGAGTCAAGAGTCTTTGATGGATGGCAGTGGCGCTCACTGTCAACTTTTTATTTTTATTTACAGCTGCTGTTTTAGCACTAAGCTCAAAAGTGTCACAGAAGTGTCGCCCAACAGAGTTGACACGAGTTTACAACGGCTTAAAACGCAATTTAGTCAAACACAATCAAGAAATGGTGCAACTAGTTTTTAGGAAAAGCTGGGAGGTTTAGGATTTCAGGAAATGATTAAGGGCCGGTGGAAATTTGAATGAGGGCCACATTTGGCCCACGGGCCGGACTTTGAATATACCTGCTATAAGATGTTTATTCAAACCAGGAATCTCACTGTTCAAAACTAAAAGCAAAACTGTTACATCTGCAGTTACCCATCTTGTACCTCAAGCTTTACACGTTTTTACCCCTTTTTATTTGGTTATTTATTTATTTTCTCAGTACAACGAAAGCAAACTGATTATCACAATATATTTCATTTTTTCCCTTAAAACGAGTTAGTGAAAGGTACATTTCTGACATTTTCTTCATAAGTCTGTCTTTTTCATTGAAAAAGGAAATTTTAAAAAAATATTCTGCTCTCTAAAATCAACTATAGGACGCTGTCTCTGCTTCTCAGTCCATGGAGACCCACACACAACAAGGTGTTTACATGTGACACTATCTAAATTCACATGTGTGTATGCAATTATGTGCACATATTATGGCACCCTTTTTTTCTTAGTTTATTTAGTAAGTATTTCGCTGAAGTCGATGACTTGTTTACATTCGAACCATAAAGCATCACATAAGAAAAGCCTGTGCGTGTCAGTGGTTGCTGGGGGACAAAAGTGAATGCAGAGCATGTGATGCTGTGAAATCCCAGCACGCCGACACTGGAGAGGATCTCAGAAATAAATTGTCACTGAAGATATAGTAGTCTGAGGGGGTAGCTCCACAAAAATAGATTGTAAGCTTGAAGTTTGGAGATAGACTTTTCATTCTCAAAAGGTCTTTTCTTTGACAGCTGAAAACATATTTTTTAATCTGTCTTGCCTGGATAAATGAAGGTAAAATAACATAAAATAATGAAACTTTCCTCTTGACTGTCAGTCAGAATTCTGCAAGTATTGCTAAGATTTGACACGGTGCAGTGACTGAAACTAAAGCAGCCACTGCAGGAGGTTATTCTAACATTGTCCTGAATCTTTGAGCTGCACACAGATGGAGTCTGTATGTAAACAAGTGTGAGAGAATCAGTTCACACTTAAATGTCACCTCTGTGAAATGTAGGCCTGCATTGTTGGGGTGGAGGTTGAGACTCATCCAACTCCTCCTTCCTGGTCTCTCAGCCTGACTGACACATGAGATGCTCAGTCCTCCTTTTAAGGCGTTGCTAGGTTTGGTATTTGGAGCGCCTTCAGGAGCGAGTTCAAAAGAGGAAAGAGTAATAATAGCTGTGCAATAAAAACAATCCACTGATTCTAAATATTGGCCTCTTAAAGTAAATGCTTCCAGCTCCAAAGTGCTTATACTTTCAGTGACATCATGAGGATCGGCGATCAGTTTGCTAAAACGACCTCTTATCGGACTTACCCGGTACAAGCTTTTTGCTGCTTTTTAACGCACTCCAGGCTGGATCCCCTTGAAGAAGAAGACAGAATACAGATTCACAATATCAAACTGGATAACTTTGTTCTGTAAAAATGTTGTGCACTGAAATCTAAGTCCAAATCTATAATAGGATCAGTGTCAGGGATACCTCAATGCAACCACTTGTGCACAGAACAGCTCTTTGATTCAAGACCACTAAGAATTGCAAACGTTGCAGGGCTAGCGTTTAGCTCTGTCCTGCCTGTGTTTCAGTTAGTAAACACGACGTGAGCTGCTCAAACACAGCAGGCTCTGCAGCTGCTTCCTCTTTAGCACTTTTGACCGCCGTTTTTCACTCTGTCTGGACTACAAAGGGGGGAACGACATGGACTGCTTACCTGAAGGACAGTTGCTTCAGGGGCCACCCGGCTGCTGCCTGCTCGTCCCAGCCTAGAGTGTCAGGACGGCAGGTTCATTTCGAGCCCAACTTGACCCCCCTTCCTACAAATGGAAGGTCCCGGCGCCATGGGCATCCAAAAATAAATCCTGAGCCCTGCAGGCTGCTCAGTGACAGCAACAGCAGAGTGAAGTGACTGAGACACCTCCAGCCCAACACCAGCCCACAGCTCCAAAAGTGAGGTCTGAGGGCCACCCAGGGGCTCTAAAAGGGTCTAACAAGAACCCTTCAATTACCTTTTGGAAAGTTTGTACAGTGAAGTAAAAGACAATCGTAATATTTAAATCAGCCAGGAGCCAGATTTCTCAATATGACCTTGAGATATCAGATATTTTTTCACATTTGCTGATGTTTCAGACTTTGTGCTCCATACAGTGATTTCTGCTTGGTGCAATAGGAAGAATCAGGCCAAACCCCCAACTCTCATAATTCTTAAAGAAATCCTAGATCCGTGGGGTTCTTTATACACTGTGAATTCATGGCGTGAATTCAGATGGTCTGCTATAGTACTTTAGTCCAATACAACAAATTGTGAAGTCCCACCAACTGACTTTTCCATGCCTGGTGGAAATTGTCCTCAGATTCTCAACAGAGTTTGAACCACAACTGATGGGGTTGAGTAGTGCTGAACCTTTCAGTCATCAAACTGTAATCTGTTGATCTATAGGGCAGGAAAATACCCGTTTATATTGTATACAATGTAACAAGCATTTTCCTTATTAAGGTCAAAGTAGTCAGGATTCAGGATTCCTGCGTTTTTCAGACTCAGACAGGATCCTGTACAGGTCACCACTCCATCACAAGGCTCAAACACACTTCTGATTGTGGAACCCTCAATAACAGAATTACAACCTTACAGTGCATTCAAAATTGTATGCAAATTGTACTAAAGTGTGAAAAAGATCAACTTTCATGTTTTTCAATGAAACTCGTGGACAATTTTGTGTCTCTGGGCTCTTTGGATCGCTGAAATCCATCTCAGACACCTGTGATGATTAGTTTTCCAGGTGAGTTCAATTAAAGGAAAACCTACTAAAGACAGACGTTCCACATTATTGAGCAGTCCAACGTTTTCAAGCAATATGGGAAAGAAAAAGTATCTCCGCTGCTTAAAAGAGTGAACTAGTTGAACGTCCCAGACAAGGTATGAAAATCTTGAATATTTCACAAAAACGTAAGCATGTTTCTTGTACATATTAAGAGTGCTTGTGATTCAGAGCACACATAGGTTGTGACTGATAGGCAGAATGAGGAAGGTTTCTGCCAGACAAATACATTGGCTTAAGAGAGCAGCTGCTAAAATACCATTTCAAAGCAGCAAGCACATATTTGAAGCTGCTGGTGTCTCAGGAGTTCCACCAACATCAAGGTGTAGGATCCTCCAAAGGCTTGCAGTTCTACATAAACCTTCTGTTGGGCCATCCCTGTATTAATGATCACTAGCAGAAACAGCTGCAGTGGGCCAGACAGACACGAAGACTCATTTTCAAACAATCTGGTTCACTGATGAGTAACCCCGGATGGAGTGGAGTAGTGGGTAGTCGATGGATGGCCACCATGTCCCAACAAGCCGTGATGTCAGTAAGGAGGTGGAGGAGTCATGGTTTGGGCCAGAGTTATGGGGAGAGAGCTGGTCGGCCTCTTTAGGGTCCCTGAAGGTGTGAAAATGACCACTGAGGGTGAAAGCAGTTCTCATCCAAACAGCAGCTCTGGGAGGTCATTCTGACAAAGAAATTCAAGCAGAAACTCTCCAAAAAGTTCAATGGATGCAAGAATCATGAAGCTGCTCCAAGATAAGGTTCCTGTGTTCAAATGTAATTTGATCTATTAAGATGTTTTAGGAGGCATGTTCAATAACATTTACTATATACTCAAATGCTTAGTGACTTGAAAATCATGCTGACTGTAATTTGCATTGAGTATTTAGGCAAATCATTTGCACAGTAGTTTATAATTCACTGTAGTCACATGCATCTGTATTGAGCGATTGTATCTCAGTGGGAGCGCATGGGTTTCTTGCAGTGCCCTTGAGGCTCGGACTGCCCCCTTAAAGGCGGTCATGAAAATGGAACGTAATATTTTCGTAATATTTGGGTTTATTTTGAAGTGTTTGTGAGAATAATAGAAGTTACAAGTGCTTATAATATACATGTGGTACGGTGTCCTTAGGGTGCACTCTAGTCGTTAGTAAGGGGACACAGACAATGCCCTTTTTCTTCACCTTTCAGCTTATCCCATCAGGGGTCACCAGCATTCACTGATTCACAGCTTTACACTGGATTCCCTTTCTGACACAACCCTGGATGTTTCAAGGCATTGTGAGACCCAGACAGAGGTAGACAGCAGCATGAAGGGTCTTACCTAAGGACCCACACTGGATTAAGCACATTGCACACCCTGGGAAGCGAAACCATATTTGCTGTGTGTCAGTTCTGAGAGCAACCTTATCATGTGAACAGCCCTAACAGGCTCCTTGCAAGTTTTAGGGGAAAGTTTTTTTTCTTTTCTTTAAAAACTGAAAATCTTGTTTGATACACTAGTGTCTCACCTACTTCACCCTTACTTTACCCTATGATGTTGTACAAACCATCACCCGCAGCATTCCCATAGAAAAGTATGAACATTTTCGCTCCACAGGTTCACTGAGCAATCTACAAGTCTTTGATATTACTTTGATATGCAGGTTGTGACCACGTGGCTGTATTTGGTTTTTCTTTTTCTTTTTGTTCTGTGTATTTCTGTCAGAGTGGGACTTCTGTGTTTTGGGGGTCTTTGTGTTGTGTCTTGTTTATTTCTTTCAGTTGTGGCGCTGGAAGGGCGTGGCTCTCGTTGGTCACCAGCCAATGGAAGGAGCCTGCAAAAGCACCTGGTGGACCTCCAGCCCACGAGAAGGGAGCTGGGCTGCAGCTTGGCGCTCTTCTCCACCTGTTTTGTTGTGTGTTGCACTTTTGAAGTTTCTGTAGTATTTTGTAAGGTCCCACTCTGTTCTTTAGTGTTTGGCATTAGTAAGTTATGTTTTAAGTGAAGTGGAGACATTCTTTGTGTTTTTTTGTTACACATTCTTAATTTACTTTTATGTTATGCCTCAGATCCCCTTGACTAAAAAGGGCGTAACAGGGCCCTCTGCATGTCACGTACAATATTGAAAGTTTTTCACCTGTAGACAGCCAATATCCACAAATAGGTGCAGTTGGGACCATTGACTGTAAAAGTAAGAACTGGACACAACGAGTGTTGAGGCCCCCCATAGGAAATGCATTACCTCCAGCCCTCTCAAAATCACAGCAGAGCGTTCACCGTCACTTCCTGAAACGTCTACCGCCATATTGCAAACGTTTGCAACCCTTTGAAAGCGATTAGTCCGAGTCGGTCTGAGTCACGGTTTTAGAAGAACTATTGTCCCCAATCATGAGTGAGCGTGATCCGGCTTGTTCAAAGTCCACACCCCTCCCACTGAAAGGAGATCCGGGGAATCTGTCAATAAAATGTTTGAGGCGGGGCCAGCAGGAGCCACATGCTTTTGCTGAGGCATCTGATTGGTCAATTTATAACTTGAATATTTAGGGATTAAGAAAAAATACCTTAAAACGTGCTAAGAAGAAAGCATCAGATCAAGAATTAGTATTCTGACAAATAAAATGACTGAGAAATAAAAATCTATTTCTCATTGGTAGTCTATGGGACTTTGGCTGTCTTGTAACTCGTGGATACTTCCTATTTGGAACACAAGAAGGGAGGGGCCCAGTTCTTACTTATACAGTCAATGCTTGGCACAAAGGCTTATCCTGAGGAAACTGCAGAGAAACAATGTACAAACATTGCCAGGCACTTTGAAGAATTGTAATGAAGACTTGTAATAGAGTCTGTGCAGTTGTGTGTTGATGGTTGTTTGTGTGTGATGAACTGGAGAGCTGTCATGCCCGTCTGCCAGCTTATGTAACTGGGATAGGCTCCACCCCTGAAACCAGCCTCAGAAGAGGTATGATACAAAATGCTTATGCTAGTTGGTTACAAACAGTACTTGATAGTAATGAACAGGCTTTTATAGAGCATGTAAAACAAGATCCACAACAGTGTGATTGTATTCAAAGCATGGAGCAGGAGCCCAGGGAACTGGATTTAGTCAGTGAGGTAAGCACTGTGTGGTTCACAGTAGAAAAAGAATCTCACAACACAAAACTGAATATTTTCAAACCCAAACAGGTCATGGACTATCCCATCAGTTAATGATAGTCAGAGGATTGTAATGCTGACCCCCAAAAATCTGTGATGTATCCAGACAGTTTGATCTTCACAAGTGTGATAACAAGCTAAAGCCATATGAAGGTGGGAACATTTCTACCCTTATCTCACCCCGTCAAACCAGGTTATGTGATTACTTTCATCATCTAGCAAACTGGATCAGCTCTGACATTTTCTGGATGATTCATCCTGCCTTTTTTTTTTTTTGCAAGGGTGCATCTGCCTGCATTCGTGCTAAACAAACGAGAGAAAGTTCTCCAAAAGCTTGAGAGGTTCCACTTGCATTGTCCTGCTCCTCTGAACATGATGTGTTTCCAGACATCCTCTGTGAATGTTCAGAAACAACACCTGCCATGCTCCACTGACATCCAACTCTCAGCTAACTCTCAGAGGAAATGTGCTTGCCTAATGCAGTGACCCCAGAATAGAATCCTGAGTCCATCTTGGCTGCCGCCTTTCCCAAACTTGAGTCTCCTTCCAAAGCACTCAGCCTTTCCATCTCCTTTTGGAGCTCCATCAGAGGGTGGGGTGAGGGGGGGGTTGCAGACGTGAATCCTGCCCCATGACATGGACAACTTCACATCGGAGCCCCTCTTCAGCCAATGAGGAGGTGGACTGGATTGGGTGTCACTATAACAGAGGGACATAATCAGCGTGGTAACTTTGCAGAACCTTACAGCCTGTCTTGGCCAGCAGGGAGCTCACTTCAGTCAGCTTTTCTGAGGTAAGGAGGTGGGGAGAGAATGAAAGCATGAATGCTAGAATGTTCCCAAACATCAACCAAACTGCAGCTGCTGAGACTGCATGTTTTACCATCTCTGCCACAAAAGCTGCTGTCTTTGATGAGAAAGAGAGGAACCAGCTTGGTTCAAACCAGATCATATAGACAAGCGTCTTCATATCAAGCTTACCGAAATGTCCTAAGAGAAGATTAACTCATCTTCACCGGCTCTTGGCTTTGTTTCTCCATTTAGGAAGAGGAAAAAATAAAAATGCCTTCAGTTGTGTTTGATTGTAGAGTTTTCAGAGGCATGGATCAGATGAGGATGCTGGCTTGTTTTTGTTTGTGGTCCCAGGGATGGTGGAAAGGGTCATATCTGGGGGATTTGCAGATGGCTTAAAGCCTTTGAAGCAGCTTTCCGCCCCGGCAGACACCCAATGTCGACTGAGACACCAGGAGGAGAGCAGGGACAACCTCCACTGTTGATTTTTCTAATTTAAGCTTGGGGACTTGGCTCCTTTTGTTACCTGGATTTCCATGAATTAAAATGTTAATGTTAGCATGTTAGTTGGTGAATGTCTGTATGTGAGGCTCCCATGCTCTAAGGATAACCACTTTAGCACCTGAAAAAGCCTGAAGGAAACCCATCAATGTCAGTTATTTCCTCTTAGTTTGGAATTTTAAAAAAACCCAGATGTGTCCCAAACCTGTTAGACCTTTATTGAAGCCTCCATAGACTGGCAGCTCCAGCAGGATGATTGAAGGAACCATGTGACGGCAGGATAACCCAAAAAGGGAATGAAGGTGGATTTATGGGTTATGGTCCAGAGAATGGAACCCAATCTTCAACATCATGTCTGCTGAAACTGGATCTGGGCTGTGAACAGCTGTTTGTTGGAAACACCTCTGACTTTTAGACACCTTCATAAAGTCTTTTTGATTATCACTTTAACGGAAGATAACCTGAAATCACATGCAGATTCATTTCTGAGTAAATTCAGGTCCAGTTTGTTCATCTTCAGGGAATATCTGTACTGCATTCCATACTGTTGGATGAATTCTAGCAGGATCTTGTGTTGAGAAAGTTTTGGGGAAAAAGCTTTAATGCATCTATGGCACCTTTGATGGAGAGGACAGGAGGATGACCTTTGACACTTTCCCTCTGTATCCCGTTTTCGCTCAACTGCCACATCAGTCTTCTCGTTCAGCTGCTGAATACTGACCATTGGCAGAAATCTATGTTTGGACTCCTTCTCATTTATCACAAGTGTAGCAGATTTGAGCTGAGGCTCACATTTCAGTCGCTCTAATTATAAACCAACACATTCAGATGGGACAAATTCTGCATAAAATAGAAGTTTCTTGTAAATGTTTTACCTAAAAAAAAAAACTACTTTCAATTGAATCTGTATTTACGCAGACGAAATGGTTTTTTGTGTGCATAGAGGAGGTCTGCATTGAGACGCCTTGATCAGGGAGGGGTCGGCAGCACATGCTGAAGACATCTGAAACTCAATCCGGAGCTAAAAATACAAGCCTCAAACGCTTTCTAACTGACTTCAAGTTCATTTCTTTTCTCTGATTTCTTTAGGTTTCAAAGTCCACTGTCACCATGTCTGACACAGAAGAAGTGTAAGTCAACTCACCTTTATCCAGCACTTCCAAATCTGTAACTATTGGATATTTGACACTATTTAACACCTGAGGTGTCTCCAGTGATGCCCAAATAACGTATTTTTTGACATAACTTTTCAATCAACATAATTCCAGTGGATTATGAAGGGGAGAAAGCTTCTCTCCCCTTCATAATCCACTGGAATTATGTTGATTTCCTAGATGATACTGGTGCTACGAGAAGTTCTGATTCTGAATCAAGATTTTTAAGTTCAACACATTCAATACTCCACCTCTAATCACTGCTTGTGTCTTCTCCATTGCAGAGAACAGGTCGAGGGTAAGTAGCATCCTCTCCCCACTTTGAAAAAAAATCAAAAACATCATTCATTTGATTCAGGTACAGCCAGGAACTCGATGTTAAATCCCACCAAAACCTCTGAAACTCATTCCTCATAAGTATTTGCATTGAGGAAAAGACTATGTTTGCCAGTTTGGCTTGACTCCTCCAGATTTGCGCCGTGCGGCAACACTTTTTTTTATAAAAAAGCACATTTTGTGGTCTTGCTGAAGCATGACTGCAGGCAGCAGCACTAACAACAGGACAGTGTCGCGTGTGTCGAAACCTGCAGACACAGCGTTACACTTACCTGTTGGCAAAGAATCCTGCCGCTCTGCATGATGGAAATTTTGCAGTCCTCCCAAGCTGATCAGTCAGATAAAACAACTATTTTCTGAATGTAAAGGTTCATATTAAGAGCACCATTCAGCCAAGAAGGACTGCTTAATGAATGCTTAGCATGGATCCTCAGTGTACCCACATTGTACTTCTGTATTCTGTCTGAGTGGGTATATATGGGATCTTTTGATGTTGTTCTTCTGCTCCTTTCTTTCTTCGGATGGACATGAAGAATATGATGGTAAGACACAGTCGGCAGATCTACTGATACTAATGTCATTCACTCTTGAAGATTGTGTTTCTTGCTCCACGGTTACCTTTGGTGGCATGCTGATCAACACTAACAGAACCCGAAAAAATCTGAAAATACACAAGTTGAAGCATCCGGTCCGAATCGGTCTCAGGCTGTATCCGGTATCCTAAAGGCGGTCTCGGTGGCGCCTTCTTTGCCCCTGTAACTGCTTGCAACCTGGTGCCCACCAACGTCACCCTTCATGAACCTCCTCTTTTCTCACGTCTTCCTTTTCATCCACTCACCCCATCCACCTCTTTTCCTCCACCCTCTCCCCCCTTCCTGCCTCTATTAACCCTCTCACTGGCCTCCTCCTCCTCATCCTGGCTGCATGGCGTTTAGCTGTAGAAGAGGAGGTAGTAGTGGAAGTAGAGGTGGCCCCAGAGGCAGCCCCAGAGCCAGAGCCAGAACCAGAGCCAGAACCAGAACCAGAACCAGTGGTAGAGGCAGAACCAGAACCAGAACCAGAGCCTGAGCCTGAGCCTGAAGGTATGTGCCAAGATGGGGAAGAGGGCTTTTCTATCAGGCATCAGGTGTGCTCCACTACTTAAAGCCAGCCAGGCAGACCCCCACCGTTCCGGTTCCTTGACCCAGTCAGGCCCATTACGTCCTCTGATCTTGGGAATAGCAGAGCATAAGAATGGCAGAAGTTTGACAAATCTACCTTCCTCTCAACTCTAGACACGTTATGCTTTTGCTATTAACTTATTGTGCAGAACTCTCTAATGAACTCTGTTAAGTGATCTCACCTAAAGTTAGTCCAAAGATTCTCCTGTGAATGTATGTTGATGTAAAAAAAAAAAAAAACCCTTACCAAAAATAAATATACGATATATGTTTTAAAGTATACTTAAGTATAGGCAGGTATATTTCTCCAAGTGTACTCGGTACACCTGGAGAAATGTACAGGGCAGTTTACTAACAAGTATACTTCTTGGGACTAAATTGGCCCACTTTAGTTTACTTAAAGTATACTTAGAAACATACTTAAAGTAACTTTTCTGGTACTATTAGTTTACTGGCAATAAACTTTGGGTTTACTCTGTTTATGAAAGTTTAGTAAAAGTAATCTTTCTGGCATACTGTTTACTGACAATACACTTTGAGTTTACCTTAAGTTTATGAAAGTGTGCCTAGAAGTAAATCTAATATAACTTTTAAGGTTTGCTTTTATAAGTTGATGAGTAATAAACTTCTACTTTACTATATAACTATATAAGTATTACTATATAAGTATATTTTTAATAATAGAAATACTCCAAGAATACATCTACTTAACTTTTAATGCTGTGTGAGAAAATGTTTGAGGACAGTAACACATGTAGGTGAAGTATATTTAGACTTATCCAAATATACACATGTAATATATATTCAAAGAATACTTAACATGAAATTAAAGTAGACTAAAAGTATACTATCTTAATTTTAGTTTTAAAAAGGTTTACTTAAAACAGACTTGAATACACTTTTTCCTGGTTTACTCGGGCTGGGAAACAGACACTCAAAGATTTTCTGTCCACGCACCAACAGCATAGTACTATCAACCATTATTAGAATGATCAAACTTACACAGTAGCAACAACAACAGAATCCTAAAGTCAGAATAGCTGCCAAAAGGACTCAGACTTTGTTGTGGAAAAATTAGAAGTTCATTTGGCTTCAGAATCAAAGTGACTTCAGCACATCGAACACAAGTCTTATTTCCACCTGGATTCATTTACTGTAAAAATCAGTTTCTTCTAGATTTACAAGCAGACTTTTTTCTGCTTGTATTTGCTTATTAATGAACTGAAAATGAGAAATTTTCTGTTCAGCTTAATAGTTTTAACTTTAGCAAATAAACACAAATGAACACCAGCCATGCTTCTGATGATACTGATGCTCATTGTGTGCTGGACTGACTGCACTTTTAAAAACATATAAAGTTTGTAAGCATGCATATTTGACCTCTTTTCCATTCCGACATCCTGCTTTAGTTCTGAATGTGTTTTGGCGATGAAGATCCAGGACTTCTTTTGTCAGGAAACGTACAAACGTCACCTTTTTCTTCCTCCTTTCATTCAGTCAGCATGCAGATAAGTCTTAGTGACTTCTTAGATGGCCACCATCACTCTTCATGGTTCTTCCTCTGCTGTTTGCTCATTGGGCATCTGTGTATTGACCTGAAACATGGGTTGAAAATGTTAGCCCTGCATTCTGAATCAGGATCCGGCTCAGTTTATGATTTTAAGATGCATTTACAGCATTTACTCTCCATATGGCCCTCTCTTTAATCCTAATATGAAATCAATCAAATGATGACGGTGAGATCAGGAACACAAAGTTTGCTTAAGAAAAATGTGTACACGTGTTTAACAGAAATGCATATATGTGATATATTTTATGGTCGTCCATAATTCCATTAAAAGACGTTTTCATTTTAAAATGAAGATCTTTGTTGTCTCTGATATATAACCACATAATTTTGGTGTACTTGTTTTTCAACATTTATTTTGGTTAACTCATAAGAACATTATTTTAAAAATGTTCGACTAATGTGTGTTACGTCTAACACTTCCCACTTTGCTGTCAACGCTTGCTGCATGCAGTCTTCAAACAGGAAGGTTTGTCCATCTAAAATCCTCTCGTGGATCTGCGATCCGTCTCTGTGGTGGTCAGGGCTGCATCACCCTTCTGTCAAACTTCAAGGAGTACTCCCCATGTGTTACCCTTTTCATTGAGTTTAGAAAGAAAATGAAGAAGCTGCAGAGCTAAGAAGACACAGAAAGATATGCTAACCTTGGCTTCAGTGTGCAGCAAGTCAGTCTGCATGGTGTGGAGCTGCTAGAACCAGAGGAAAGAAAGAAAATGAAGTGCCATGCTTGTAAAGGAATCCTAATGGGGTCAAGCCAAAAAATAAAAAATTGTTCGCAGCAAAGATAAATGTGTTGAAGGTGAAACGTTCAAAAACCAGAACTGAAATTGTTAGGATCCAGACACACTAACCATTCAGACTGGAGTGTACTTAAAACAGGTAGTTACCAAAAAGTGCCCTAACTCACAGTTTGTCTCTGTTTTGAATCCCCAATGTAAATAATTTGCTCTCATTTACCAGTTCTAATGAAAACTTTAAAACTCCGGATGCTTTCTTAATTAATTGATTGAATAATCAATTAATTAATGAATTAATCTTTCTTGTAACAGAATCTGATGGATGTGATGCCTGTGGAAACTGAAATAATCGGTTTTGTTTCTAACCATGTACTCATCCCTTCTTTTCCTAAACCACAGAGGAGAAGCCAAAGTTCAAGTAAGTTTCCTTTTCTTGGATCTTAATTTAGAATAATTTCAGAAGAAGTTTTCGATTAGAGCCACACATTCAAAAGAACAAAAAATAAATTCAAAAAAATGAGCAGATATTGATATTCAAGTGCCAAAATATCTCCAACAGACCCACCGCTCCAAAGATCCCAGATGGTGAGAAAGTGGACTTTGATGTGAGTACACCAGAAAAAAATAAATGATGGAGGGATGAAAGGGTGTGTCTCTCCTTCTGACTCTGAAACTGTCCTTTCCACATGCAGGACATCCAGAAGAAACGTCAGAACAAGGATCTGATGGAGCTGCAGGGCCTGATCGATGCTCACTTTGAGTGCAGGAAGAAGGAGGAGGAGGAGCTGATTGCACTGAAGGAGAGGATTGTGAGTTCTTAAGATAAAGTCACCAATTGAATTACACACAACAGTTTCGTGTGGACCAGAACTTTTTGCCGTCCTGCAGGAGAAGCGTCGTGCTGAGAGGGCGGAGCAACAGAGGATCCGTGCTGAGAAGGACAAGGAGCGCCAGGCCAGACGTGAGGTCTGCTGTTGTCTCACAGCACATTAGCTATTTAGCTAGCTCTACTATGTTACATTTTGATGATCAAAGTTGTAAAATCCGTCTCGAGTTTGACGCTATGATCACAGTTTACGTTTTAACATGAATCCAGGAGGAGAGGCGCATCAAGGAGGAGTCTGATGCCAAGAAGAAGGCTGAGGAAGATGCCAAGAAGAAGTCTGCTATGACCAGCTCCACCTACAGCAGCCATTTGCAGAGGGTCTGTTGAAAACCCACACGCACATATATATGTAGGGGTGGTTCTCCTTCTGAATCTACTGAATTACGTTGATCATGTTAAAAGGTTACAGTAAATCAAAGAACATAAACACTGGAGCTCTGGTGTTAAAGGGGTTAACTAAAGGCTAGCTCTGAAGCTACAATCACATCGGTAACTTGCGTTTAAGGGACTATTAATGAAAAATCGACGGAAATGCGTTTAAAACTCACGTTCGTCCATCAATATGCACGCTTTTAAGACACTATTTGGGCTATACTGTATTTTCCGGACTATAATTCACGTTATTTTTCATAGATTATCTAGGGGTGCGACTTATACTCAGGAGCAACTTATTTGTGATTTTTTTTTTTTCATATATTCGTTATTTTCCCCACTAACAACTGGTTGAATTTTTATTGCTGTTTTCCACAAACAACCACTAGAGGGCGGTGTAGGTTTATGAATCAGTATTTGATGCTGTTAGCTGACAGAAACGCAGAAGAAGAAGTTCTGTTCAAAACAAACATGGTTGAGAATCTAATCATTCTCCTTTTGGACGTTATGATGGTTTTCTAATTTGCATCAAGATATTATTATTATATTTTTTTATTTTTCTTTCCTTGGACGCAGGACAGCTGCCATCAAACTGGGTTACAAACAGCTAAAAACATGTCATTTAGATGCAGCTCTTGCAGGCTAGAAAGTAACGATCACCATAAGAAAAAGAGGCAAACTGCTGTCCTGAACCCAGAATGATTATAGATCCTTTTGTCGAGCTCTTAAAAATAAATAATCTTAACCTCTCTAACCATCGTATCTTCCCTGTATTTTAAATAAGAAATAAAGTCAAAGCCTTCATCATGTAGTAATGAAGATAAAGGATAGCTTCTCCACACACAATGGGAGCGTCTAGTTTATGAACACATTTTTGGACAAACATTGAGCATTAAATTAGACATACTTCAAAAGAGGCAATGGACTCGAATTTGATGTATCGCGTTCAAATACAATGTTACATTGGGCTTGTTGAATTTGTTCATAAATGTTGGACTTTTCTTCTTAAAGTGCGACTTATACTCCAGAGCGACTTGTATATGTTTTTTTCTTCTTCATTATGCATTTTTTTGCTACTGTGACTTATTCTCCGGAGCGACTTATAATCTGGAAAATATGGTATTTACAAAACGCGTCCATTGAACATGTTGAAATTTGAATTATTTGCACTAAAATTCCCTTTTCTCAGCTTCAGAATCCACTGGAATTGCATTAATTGTATAGTTTGAAGAACGTGTGTTATTTTGCTGTAAATTTCCCGGTGTTAAAGGGTTGACTTGTCTGTGCGGAACAGGCTGACCAGAAGAGAGGAGGAAAGAAAGAGACTGAGAGAGAGAAGAAGAAGAAGATCCTCGCTGCCAGACGCAAGCAGCTCAACATCGACCATCTGAGTGAAGACAAGCTGAAGTAAAAGTCTCACACACTCCTGCTTTCCATTTACAGTGCACTACCCAGAGTTCCTTTCTTTTGGGTCCTTTTTCCTTTCATTTTCATCAATCTTAGGGCTTCATTTTCTTTTTATTTCACATTTTATTTTACAACCACTGACGTGGGCTGCACGGTGGCGCAGTGGTTAGCGCTCTTGCCTCACAGCGAGAAGGCCCCGGTTCGAATCCCGGCTGGGACCTTTCTGTGTGGAGTTTGCATGTTCTCCCCGTGCATGCGTGGGTTTTCACCGGGGACTCCGGCTTCCTCCCACCGTCCAAAAACATGCTTCATAGGTTAATTGGTGACTCTAAATTGCCCCTAGGTGTGATTGTGAGTGCGGATGTGTGTGTGATTGAGGCCCTGCGACAGACTGGCGACCTGTCCAGGGTGTACCCCGCCTTCGCCCTTCAGTAGCCGGGATAGGCTCCGGCACCCCGCGACCCCGAAAGGGAAGAAGCGGCCAAGAAAATGGATGGATGGATGACGTGTTTCAAAGTCATCTTTAAACACACTTCTTCTGCCTGTTCTTTTGCTCTGCAGGGATAAGATCACTGAGCTGTACGACTGGATGCGCCAGCTGGAGTCTGAGAAGTTCGACCACATGGAGAGACTGAAGAGGCAGAAGTATGAGGTGAGAGGCGGGGTCTACCCCACCATCAAAATGCTCATCCCTGAGCCTCTCAAGCTCCACTCGGGACCGACCCACCAGGCTGCCTTGATCACATTTTATTTACTTTCTAGAAATGTCAAATTGGTCAGACTCAAAAATTCTTTGGTAATAAATGGAAGTCACTTTATGTTACTGTGATATTTAGTTTGCTATATTAGCATGTTCATAGATCAGTGCTGTTCCCTCACAAACACACTCTCTGAAGGGCTTTGGTACAAGGGATCAATTGAAATTAAGTTAAAAGAGTCACTGATCTAACAGAAAATCACTTTGGGATAAATGACTGATAAGGGAAAGAAAAGGATCTATTCTTGGTCGATGTCCATCATGTGAACCATCCTGTACTCTGATTCCCTTCAGGTTACAACTCTGCGTAAGAGAGTGGAGGAGCTCAGTAAATTGTAAGTAGAGTAGCTGAGCGCAGCTGCTGCCAGCTTCAGGCTCGCTGCATGACAGCATGAAGGAAGGACGGAAAGTCAGAGCATTGCTGCTGGTCGGGAGAGGACCCAGCAGCTTCTGAGCCCACCTGAGTCCAGACATACACTGATGCTATTCAGGACTGAAGAAGGTTATTCAGTAATCAGGAAATCGTTATGGAAACAAAAGCAAATCACAATCAAGATAGAGTGTAGGATTTTAAGAGAGCTTGTATCTTTTCTTATAAGTGTAAATTTTGAATCCAGTTTCCCACCTTAGTAAGATTAAGTGAACTCTACCATCTGCCTGAGTTTGCTGTTTACGCAAACAGCTACACTCTCATTTGTTTGTGGTCCAGAGAGGCTTTTTTCAAGTAAATCTTGAATAATGTTAAATCAAAATGGTCAGTGCTGTAGAAGAGGATCTATTTTTTAAATGCTCAAAGCTTTGGTCAGGTGTGTGAACGCTCAGTCAGGTAAGTAAAGGTGAAGCTCAATCCGTCGGATCCACAGTTTTGCAGGAAACCACGGTGGGAAATGGGATGCCAGAACCACTTTAAGCAAGAGGTTGTTTTTTGTTTTTTTTTCTATTAGGCTTTTAAACAGTCATCATCAGTAAGTGCATCATCCCGTTTTGGTTTCCAATAATGCATCCCCTCAGACTGCAGCCTGTGGTGAAAGCAGGAGCAGAGGCCGTTGTCCCCTCACAGGTAAAGGTGTCCGACTGAGTGTTAAAGATGCGTGTTGTTTCCAGGTGCTCACCATCAGGAACCGCATCGATGTATTGCAGAAGCAGTGAGTACTCTGGGTGGAAACATGGCTTAACCAGAAATAACAGAACGTTAGAAATAAATAATTAATTAAAACGGTTTACAATAGAAAACAGGAAACTCTTAACAAACTGACTTGTGGCTAGAATATCAATAATAAATAACCAAATAAAGATTGAACTCTAAAGTATGATTCTGATGATTAGATGATTGAAGTCTAATCTGCAGTGGATCCTGATCCAGCTGCAGCCTCCCAGCCATGAACAGAAACGGTGCGTTTTGCTTTGCTTCCATGAGCACCCTGTTCATGTTGTCACTCTTCAACTCTCACTGTGAGAAGTACTCATTGACTGTATAGTCACTGGACATAGCAGCCCCTCGTGTTCCAAATAGGAAGTACCCACTGGTTACTAGAAGGTCAAAATCCCATAGACTTCTATTGAGAAATGCAACTATTTCTCAGTCGTTTTATTTGTCAGAAAAACCATTCATGCTCTGATTTGCTCTTATTTAAAGGCTAGCTCTGAATCTACGATCACACCGCCATCGAAACTTGGCGTTTAACGACTATTTCCAATGAAACGTCTATGGAAACTCATGTTCGTCCATCACTACGCACATTTTTAAGAAACTATTTAGGCTCCACTTACATACGGCGTCTAATGAACATGTTTAAATTTGAATTATTTGCACTGAAATTCCCTTTTCTCAGCTACAGAATCCACTGGAATTGCGTTAATTGTGTAGTTTGAAGAACGTGTTATTTTGCGGTCGCCGGAAATTTTCTTGGGTATTAAAGGGTTAAAATCTTCTTTCTAATCCTAATCTTTTACAAAGATATTTTATCTTTATCGCCAGTTATTCAAGTTATAAACTGACCAATCAGATGCCTCAGTGAGAGCATGTGGTGCCCACTGGCCCCGCCTCGAACGTTTGATTGACAGATTCTCACGAGCTGCTTTCAGTGGGAGGGGTGTGGATTTAGAACAAGCTCTCTCATGATTGGCGACAGTAGTTCCTCTACTGTCCATGGGTTCCAATATGGCGGTAGTTTCTATGGGTGACATCAACTCCTTGTTTTGTCCAGTGAAATAGTATATGTCAATGGAAGTACTACAGCACTAACTATGTAGTTGCTGTGTGAAGACGGAGGCCGTTGAACACCAGGATTCCAGGTACGTATAGCATGACGCGGTGTGTGGGAATGCATCCCTTCTCTAATCTGAATCCAGCTGGAAAGGGATCGTCTCGGGGAAACTCGTCAGAGTTCTAAAGAACTTTTTTAATGAAATTTGACTTCAACCTTGATGACCTACAGAAGCTATGTAGAGGTAATGTGTTACCAGGTTTGTCAATTAGTAATATACTAGAAAAGTCCTCAGGTACTGCAATGTATGTTAGTGCACACCCACATTAAAAGAGTGCACACCCAATAATGAACAGTTAGACTGATTTTCAAACAATTAGCTACTTTTTAATTCTTTCATACCATAAGGTGCCGTATTAATGTAGTGATCACTAACCTGCTCCTTCTGAGGGAATGAAAGTGATGAGAAGTTTTTGCACAGCTTGGCCCTTTGCTTTTTCTTTGCTGCCATTCCAGACCCAAAAACTGTCATCAAGCTCAGTTTTGACGTCCCCTCTCTCTTTTTCACATTACAGCAGCAAGAAGGGAGCTGCTGCCCGCCGCAGGAAGTAGACTGGCTCAGACTGCAAGAAAACCAAACTGTGATCAAGACACGCCAGATGGAGCACAGCATGCCGTGGCGAAGATCATTGCACCAAAGAAACTATTATCTCTGAGATATGCCCTGCGGTTACCAAGCCACATGGAGAAAAGCCAACCAAATGCCTTTAGCTGCTGTTCAATAGCAATTAAAAGAAGGGAACTTTTTGTCATGCTTCCTCTCCCTCCATTGTTTGGTTCTCAGTATTTTTGTAAATAAAGTGTGACTCTTCAAGGCATGTCTGTAGATCTGTTGTTATTCAGAAATCAATAAAATTCCGTATTTTTAGATTTCCAATTTTAAGGTGGTTTGTTCAGCACAATTTTCCATTGCAGACGAATTTAGTACATTTGAAATGACAAAGAGAAGAACTCAGAGAAGAAAAAAATAGCTTGCTAATTTTTTGTACCTTTTTTGGGGGAAAATCTTTTGCAAAAAAATAAATAAAAATAAATGAAGAACCGTCTTAAAATAATTAGCTTTTTCTGGCCTGTTTTCATTGTTTTAATTAGTTTTCCTAAAGTGGACATTTTTCTAGCAAGATACTTGTTTTTTCATTCCTATACAAAAATGTATGCACATTTAGCTTATATTTAAGCAACACACTAAATATTTTAGCCAAACTGGCAAGTATTAGGGATGGGGGGTTTTTAACTTCAGCGCTCTTTCATAGTTCTTTAATTAAAAAAGTCCAGTGTTCCTGGAAATCCCTTCAGCAATTAAAGTAAATTGCTTCACCATTTTCTGCAAAATGTTTCAGCATCTTCAGTGACTACTTTCAGCAAAAAGCATTGACACGTTAGCATTATCGCAAGGGGATGCAACTTTTCTAGTTTGACTCAGCGTTTGAACTCTGTGGTGGCGTACTTGTAGCTCCAAAATACATACAAACAAAACAGTTTTACCGTCAAGCTTATGAACACATTTTTGGACAGGCGTCGAGCAGCAAATCTGTGAAGGAGAGGCGGCCGACGCGTGTAGGGTCTGCTCTGACCCTACCCCTGAACAGCTCCTCTTAAATGAATTACTGTATATTTTTCTACCACACTTTAACATCTCTTTCCTCTGATTTTGACAATTAATACACTTAAGAATTGCAATCAATTAACAAGACAATACATTGAAACCTGGCATTAATTAGTCTAATTAATTAATCTTCCTGTTACTTTCCTTCTTGGAAATGTAATTTTACATATAAACTTGGGCCGAGAATCCATTAAAAAAATTAACTAATTCATCGCAAATCTGGAAAAAATTAATCGTGACTAATTGACATTATTATTACTTTTTTGTTTACACTATTTGCCAGCCACTTATCTGAAAATAATCATAATATGAAATCACACACACGTTTGTACATGTAGAACATTTATTTCCTTTGTAACCTAGGGTTTAAGACTCAGTTTTTGTCTACTTTGAATTTATTTCAGTATTTTCTATTTGACAGACTACCTGATTGCTTATTTAATATCATTTCAATCAGTACAAAATCTCCTATGGCACACTACCTTTATTTAGTCATTTCTCCGTGTTGTATTCAAACACTAGACATAAAATTATGCAAAAAATTAAAAATTCTCTGGAAACATGTATTTCTCTCCCAGGAGCACTGCTGTTGATTTTACATTTTTCCTGGTATTCTGTCCTTTTTTCCACCAGCTTTTTCCTGTTTTCTCATACATTTACTTTACTATGCTTAATAAAAATAATAAAACAACTTGTTTGGGAGAAATTTCAGGTCGGCTGCTCACAGGTGGAAGCGTGTCTCTTTAATAATTATTAATTGCACGATTAATAAATATTAACTAATGAATTATGTTTTATCAATCGCGTGAGTTAATGCATCAACATTCACAGCCTAAAAAAAGACAAATTAGTAACCCCTTACAGTCATTTATCAACCTCTAAGCCACTGGAGAGAAAAAATCCTGCAGCCTCCCCTGTCGTGGGGTTGCTAAAAAACTAGGACAATCATTCAGAAGTTCATCACAGTTCACTATACTCCCGTCGAGTGGAGGGAAATGTTTCTACATCCACTTATCCCGCATTGGAAAGTGAAGAAAGTCACCAAAA
Organism: Oryzias melastigma; assembly: GCF_002922805.2. Lineage (NCBI taxonomy): Eukaryota > Metazoa > Chordata > Actinopteri > Beloniformes > Adrianichthyidae > Oryzias > Oryzias melastigma. The sequence continues at coordinate 148,943 of NC_050517.1, forward strand.
CTGATTCATATCCAATCCCCCGCATGGACAGTTGTGTTGACCGTGTTAGGTCAGTCTTTTACACACTTGAACTCTTCACTGTGACCAGAAGATGGCGCTATTGACCTGTGAGCAGTTGCTCCACAAGCAGGTCATGAATGAAGGAGGTGGTGAGTGAATTATATGAAGTAATATTAAGATAATCTATTCTCTGAGCACCACCCAAAGAAATTGGGAAACAGGTTCAGACAGAAATTTTTCTATGTCAATATAGGCTATAAATATCTACATTTTTTATGCTGTATTTCAAATAACTGACGTGGCAGTCACATTCATCGTATAAATAAGGCCATTTATTTATCTTTGGCTTCCACACAGTTTCCAGGTGTATAAATATAAACATTTCACAACAAACAGAAGCACATGTGAACAGAAACATTAAATAGGATACATAATACTTTCAGTTGGAACAACTCGGCTCTTATTTACATTCTATGTACAGAAACAGAAACATGGTCCTCAGAGGCTGAAAATGAAAGACTGTTGGAGGTTTTATCAGCTGAAAAGAGATTTAAGAACTCTCATTACTGTTTGTTGTTGTGCTCATGACAGCACAAAAAATTGGTGTTGTTGCTTCATGATTTTTTAAAGGAGAAGAAACTTCCGGCCTGTCGACTCTGAAACGTCAATTAGCCTCCATGTTTAAATGAGTACAGAAAAGATGACTTAAATATTTTTGCATAAGTTAAAGTAAAATTTCAACATAAAACTAAAACAGTCTGTGTTTTTCCTCTATATTTCCAGCACTACACTTTTACTCTGAACTCTTTCACAGGTTTTTAAGCACGAAGCAGGAAAACAGAAGCTCATTTCTGCTGGAAAATGTGTCTGTTTGGGAATGATAAAATCCGCCTTCAATAAAATTATTTTTACTCAGGTGACTGGTATCTTCTTTCATGAGGCAGAATATTTGGACATTTATACAAGATAAAAAAAATTCAATTGGGTCATTCAAAAACCTTAAACTGAGACTTTTGTTCCCTTTTTGACTCCCTTTTCAAAATAGAGATTTCATTAAGACTAAAGCATTTTTTTTTCATTTTTCATCAGTGCATGTTATTTAAAACCAATAAAATATCAATTTTAAAAAAGATTGAACAAAAAAATACAAACAAAAAACAAATACAATTTTCCCGGCAGGAATGAGCTTCTAAAGGGTCAATAAGGAAAGAGACGTGGGGAGAAGTTTGGAAATTGTTCAAAAGAATTAAACTTAAATGATCAGTATCTATATGTCTGAGAGTTGATTTCCAGACGCCGGCGCAGCATTGTTGCTCTTCAAGAGGGTCTATAGATCCTGATAGATCAGGTTCGGGTCCTGGCTGGAGGCCGGAGAGGAGGCCGGAGCGGCCCGAGTGCCGCGCTCCGCCTCACCGAGCGGAGCGGCGGGCGGGGAGGCGGGAGCATCGGCCGCGGGCGGGAGGCAGCTGCTTTCTGTGGAGATCCGCTCCACGATGCTGGACAGGCAGTCCAGACTGGAGACCACGGAGCTGCGCTCACTCTTCAGGCCTCCTAGAAATAACACAAAAATGTCACATTTTAACTAAATCAGGAAGCAGTAAACATCAATTTATATATGCAAGAGAACGATCTATGTGTGTACTGAATTTATACGCTATTTTCTAAAAAAAAAAAAAAAAAGTTTTACAATGTATTTAGCAACATCAAAACCCATCTGTGGTTTTATGAACTGATTCAATTCCATTAAAAACGCTTGATCCGTTCAGATGAACCCACGATCTTGTGTGTTTTTAAGTGTAAATCTCATGCGTAAAATGTTGGAGACCCGCACGGGCCCGCGTGTAGCCTCACCGTTTGGAGCCTCGGAGAAGTAGGAGCTGCTGTCATAACTCGCTCTTCGTGTCGTCTGACAGCTCGGTCCATTGAAGTCAGTCTGGAATGAAATGAAATGCTTAATTAGATCATGACAAGAGAGTAAATAAAACACAATTAACTGTCTGTTCTTTATGCTGGCATATATTTACAGTGTTTGCCTTAAAATATTTGCTCTTTTTTTACTTTTAGTTACACAACAAACGAAGGAAATGGAATTGTAAAAACAACGTTCGATCATAAAAGGGAGAGGATCTTGTTTTGAAGATGCGCATCCTGTTCGTCAGGATGACGCGCCACAATTTAATAACATAATTTTCGTTTGAATTAAATCTGGGTGTTTGACTGAGTTGGTGGAGATTGGAACAGATTATTTGTTCAAAACGCAAAGGGAAAACGTAAGAAAAAAGGTCAGGAACGCCGTTGCCAGCCTATTCAAGAACGGCGTAAAAATGCTTTTTTTACACTAAAATAAAGAGAGAATAGTTGGTGGAAGGGGGTAACTGATACTCCTCGGAATGAACTGAGTAACGCGCCTGTTTTAAATCGGTTTCCCTGTTGAAGTCAGGAAACAACAAAGTTTGAACTTCGTGCGTAAAGACGCGCCGCGGTTCGAGCCTCTCAGCATCCGACTCACCATTCCATCAGAGCAGTTGGAGCGCGGGCTGGACGCGTCCGAGTCCCCGCTGTAGTGCTCCAAGACCGGGTAGAAGCCGTCCTCCTGGCCGGCGCGCAGCAGCGCCTGCAGGGACTCGATGTAGCTGATGGCGTTGCGCAGGATCTCCACTTTGGGCAGCCTCTGGTTGGGGTTGGCCGACGTGCAGCGCTTTAGCGTTTCAAATGCGTCGTTGACCTTGCTGAGGCGCCGGCGCTCGCGCAGCGTCGCCGCCTTGCGTCGGTCTGCGTTGGTGGTTTTCCGTTTGCAGGCTTTGCAGGCCCACAGCAGGCAGCGGCCCGCCTGGTGGTGGCCGCTGGGCGCGCGCACGTGCTCATCGTCCTCAACCTCCGCGCGCTGGTGCAGATGGAGGATGGAGGACGGGGAGGACGAGGAAGAGCAGGGGGAAGAGGAGGATGAAGAGGAGGAGTCATCCGGCTTCAGCAGGCCCACATGGACCAGCCGCGGGTCCAGGTCCTCGAAGAAGTGCATGTCGCTGGTGTTAAAACAGGGGTCATCGTAAAAGTCATCAGCGGCCGGGATGGGGAAAGGAATATCCGACAACTCCATGACTGAGTCCAAAACAGGACGCAGAAAGATCAATGGGCCGAACAGAACTCTCCAGCAAACCAAAGAAAGACGCGCGATCCGCAGGTCCGGTGCCGTCGGTCCTGTCACGAATTTGAACTGGACCGCTGCTGACCTGAAGCCTCTTATACCTGGGACATGTGCAACAGGCGGGGGGGCCGAGGGGTCAGAGGAGTGTGACCAATCGGTGGGCAGCTGTGGTGGGCCGGGTGGGTGGGGAGTGGGGGGGTTTACAACTGCACGGTAATTAGTGAGGGCCTGCAGTTAACAGAACCGCTGAAGGAAGGCCGCACGCGCACTTATACAACCCGCATGCGCGTCTTTTTTTTTTGTTTTTTGTTTTCATTTTAAGTGAGAAAAATGAGGCCCTTCAGAATGAGAGAGACAAATTAAATGTTTTCAGCAACTGAGAAGACACAAATAACGTTTTTGAGCAGCTGGCAAGAGAATACGTCATTATTTTATTTATTCCTAGAAAGATTTTGAAAAACAAATACAGTATTTTTTTATTTCAAAATAGAACAAGCACATCTTTCAAGCACTCAATGTAAAAATATCATTACGTTGTTGTTTTAATAAGTAAAAAACGCATTTGATTTCCTAAATTTTAAAAATAATCTACAAAATTATTAATCTTAAATATAACACTAACTCAGTGGTTCTGTTTTTAAACTGTGATTTTCATAAATCCACCCGATTCTTTGGCCTAAAATGTCTCATTGATCTGCCTTTATTTACTTTCAGATTCCATGTCTGATTACCAACACCCAGAAATTATTTTAATAATTGACAATATTTACTTCTCCTTTTCCCAAAAGATTAACTTCAACCTGCAATGATCTGTGACCTCCACTGGAGGGCGCTGCTACGTGTCCAGCATGTTCCCAGCTCGCCTTTGCTGCTGCTGCGTTGAATCTGGAAGGAGGACCTTCAGACCCACAAGTCACTGCGGCAGCAAATTTCACATGTTCAGAAATAACAACTGAAGCATAAAGGAGCTCATCAAGTGCAACATTTGCACTTAGCAAAACAACTATATTAGTCTTATTGATGCATAACTAAACATTATAAACTAATGAAAAAGTTCAAAGTCAATATGAATATGGTGACATCAACTAAACTGGGCAATAGATAAAATGGTTTGAACAAGTGTCAAAGTTAAGGCCTGAGAAATCCAGACCACTATCTATTATATTCGGCTGGTCCACAAGATCATTTTATATCTTTGGTATCGATGACCCCACAATGAGTCCCATCCACAATCCATCTTTGAAGTCTAAGCTAGTTTTTATGACTTTAGTTTTGTTTTACTTTTCATACTTTGAAAGTGTCAGGGGTTAGAGTTAGGTATGGAAGGGGGATTGGTTTTGGTTTAGGGTTAGTTATGGGGGGTGAGAAAGGGTTGAAACCCCATTTTAGTGACAGCAGACTGTCTGCACTGTTCAGACAAAATATTTAGAAAAAAATAAAAATAAAATAAATGTTCAGTAAGTGTAAAAAAAGAAAAAAACTCTTACCACAAAAACACTTGGGAAAAAATGGAAAAAGCAAAACAGTACACACAACTGGAATAGAAATTGAATTTAAAAAAAAGTTTCAAATAATAAATCTAATAAATAAATTAATAAAAACATATATATAAAAAAGCAAAAAAAAAGTAAAATAAGGAAAATTGAAAAAAAAACCCACAAAAACCAAAAAGAAAATTACAGAAAAAATATAAAAAAAAGAAAAATGCTTAAAAAAAGAGAAGACACCAAAAGACTATCACAAAAAAAACATAGTAAAAAACAGAACTGTAAAAAAGGATTCTCTGAAAATTCATGACTCATTGTCCCTTATACCCAATCCCCACTAAACTTTTTAAAGAAATCTTTCCCCTTATTAGTGAATCCATATTAACCATAATAAATACCTCTCTAGAGACTGGTTATGTGCATCAGTCCTTTAAATATGCTTTTTTTAGACCTCTTTTGAAAAAACCCACCCTGGATCCTTACATTCTTGCCAACTATAGACCAATATCTAATCTCCCATTTATTTAAAAAAATCCTAGAAAGAGTTGTAGTAAAGCAGCTTCAGACCTCACCATAGCACTGAAGCTGCACTGGTCAGAGTTACTAATGACTTGCTATTAGCTTCAGAAAAGGGACTAATCTCTGTTCTGGTCCTGTTAGACCTCAGCGCAGCCTTTGATACCATCGACCACAGCATCTTACTCCAGAGACTAGAGCATGACTTTAACTGCCACAATAAGTGTGTCAGAATTTGTTCTTAATTTGTTTGTTTTAATTTTTATTTTGCATTTTTATGTATTTTATTTTGTAAACTTCCGAGGGGCGGAGCCTTTTGTTTAGACTGTGATGCTCAGAAAACTGTTGGAACGCCACTTGCTGAGTTCTATTAGACAAAAGAGATTAATCAAAGAAGATGGAAAATTAAGACATATATAACAAAGGACTGAGAAGAAAAGACGTTTTAACATTTAAGAAGCTGTGCGGAGAAGTTTTCTTGCTTTCTTTTTTGGTGAATGCGGCCAGCGAGGTACGTGTTTTTATTTCTGTTCGTGTAATTTTTTATGTCGAAATTTGTATCTAAGTTATTTATTTGTGTGTTAGTTTGACGGTGACTTTGTTGAAAAAGAAGAAGAATAAAGTCATCAGTGCAACAAACTGCGGTCCTGATTCTTCACCGGAGAGAGCGATAATGACATAGGGATCAGGGGATCTGCCCTCCAGTGGTTTGAATCCTATTTATCTGATAGATACCAGTTTGTTAATGTAAATGGACAGTCCTCTCATTGTACTAGAGTTAGCTACGGAGTCCCTCAGGGCTCAGTTCTAGGGCCCATTCTGTTCACGCTTTACATGCTGCCCTTAGGAAACATAATCAGGAAACATAGCATTAACTTTCACTGTTATGCAGATGATACACAGTTGTATTTATCCATTAAACCAGACCAGAATGACCACCTAGAGAAACTGAATTCATGCATCAGAGACATTAAGACCTGGATGACAATTAATTACCTCCTCCTGAACCCAGAAAAAACTGAGGTCATGATACTGGGTCCTAAACACCTGAGAGATGCTCTCTCAGATCAGATAGTCTCCCTGGATGGTGTAAATATTACCTCCAATTCTACTGTCAGACACTTAGGGGTTTTATTTGACCAGGATTCATCATTTATTTCTCATTTTCATTACATCCATTACACATATTTCTCCATGTAACTTTGCCCTGGCGGTCGATTCCCTCTGCGGTAGCTCTCGTGAGTCTAGATTAATATTGATATGCAAAAAATGTTAGATTTTCCATCAGCATTATTATCAACATGTATTATCCACATTAGCTCTGGGGTCCTATTCTCTATTCTTATTTACTTCACCTCTCTTCTATTCCTTGTTATTTATTATATTTAGTTCTCTGTGCTTCAGTTTGGTGCAGTGTGATTCACATGTTGTTCCTCTTTCCTGCTCCCCTCCCGGGGAGCGAGAGAGATTTCAGATTCCACTTGGATCATCTGTGCTCCTGTTCTGCGCCTCTGGCTCGTCTTGGCTGTGGACATCACCCCCACCTGTCCCCCAGTCCTGTCTGGCTGAACTCTCTTCAAATACATAGTTATAGAGTTAGATAAGCTAATTCTTCTTTAATAGTCCTGGTAAATCGCCTGTCCGTCCTGGGTGAGGATCTCTCCTTCCTGAATCAGGTTTATTGGGAAGAAAGGAAGGTATAAGGACAGGGATAACCAGTTTAGTTTAGTTGTTTTAGTTTAGCAATCAGTTATTTTTTATATTTTATGACCAACCTTCTGCTTCTGTACAATTACCGGCATGAAGCCCAATGAGGCAATTTTTTTGCTACATTGGGCTGTATAAATAAAATTGAATTGAATTGAGTTGATGACAAACTTCTCTCTGAACTTTAACTTGTTCTAGTTCATAATGCTTCATATGCAAAGGGGAGGCTGCATCACCTCTTGGAGTTACTCAAACCCACCCCTGGGGGCAGGTTTTCCAGCTGCCTCGGTCAGAAGTTCCTCCTGAAGTCACGTCCTTCAGAGAACACGGACTGTAGGCTCCTGTTCAATCCTCACGGTTTCTCCTCACTTGACTGAGAACCGACGCAACCCAGCTCCATGAAGACACACCGTCACCACCCCAGAGCCGCTCCACTTCATGTCAACCCCAGGGGGCCGACATTGTTCTTCTTCTATCAACAGCTCAAAAAAACACCTGCTGGCTCAGAGGAGCCACCACACTGATGATCATCTGCTCTTCTGTTTCTGATTAACTGACTTTTTGGGACTTTTTTGTTTTAAATGAGTCTCTAAAACTAAAAAAAATTTAATATGAAGCTTTTTTCAATTTTCCCTCCAGGAGTTAAACAAACAATGTTTGAACCTGTTTTACTAGAACAAATGGAATTCTAGATCATTCCAAAATTCTGTTTGTGTCACTAGAATAGTGATGTTAAAACTGTATTTTTGTGTTACTGCTGTCGGCTTTTAGTGCAGTTTCATCTTCTGTTCCGATTCTTTGAAGGCTTATATTGGACCAAATATTATAAAAAAATATATATACTAAAGAAAATGTGCATTATGGTTAATAGATTAGCACAAGATGTTTAATATTTTCTTGTTTTTGCAATAATGTTCAGTTTAATTGATATTAAGTGTATTTCTGTTCTCTACATTAATGTTGCTTCAACTTTGAACTTTGTTGGCCAAAATTCCAACAAGTTCCTGAAAATTTGTACAAGACTTTTATTTTTTAAATACAGCTTTTTTTTTTTTAGAAACTAGAGGATTTCTGACCTTCATGAATTGGATTTACATGCAGAAAAACCACAGGAAAAATAGCAGCTGAATCCTGCAAACCATCCTTCAAGAATACTGAAAGTTACTAGATAAACTGATAATCTGCATAAATGTTGGTCATTTTTTTCTAAGACATCAAACTGCTCTGGAAAGGTCAAGGAATTATCATAGTCTGACCTTAGGTTTCATCTTTTACTGATCATTTGAGTTTTTCTCTGTATTATTTTGGCACTTCCCAAAATTTGATTTTATGAGAACCTTTTCTACAGTCAAAAATGAACTAAAGGTAGAGCTGTGAGTATATTCAAAGGTATCAGAAGTGAAAACGTCTGGTTTTTCTGTAGTAAATTCAATAAATCTGAGTAGTCATTTAAGCTTTACTGTAGCACCATTTCATTCCAATCATTTCATCTCATTGTCAGCCTTCTTTCACTTATTTACACATTATTATCTGCCTCTGTCTTCTGCTCTGCAACCTGCCTCTAGTCCTCTTCACAACCATCATACTGACTTTGTTGTGTTTGTATCTGTGCAAGTGTGCATTTGTCAGGGGTCGACTGATACCAATACTGATATCGGTATCGCCGTCACTATTCAGTATTTCAACATCTATCAGTATCTGCCTTTTTTAATCCGGTGGGCCGATATTGAAGCTCAGAGGGAGCCACGGTCTCAGCAGCAGCCCCTCCCATACCCACCAAAACGAGTGGGTCCTTTTTGTGCTGACGTCAGCATGATTTCAACCGTCCCCTCAACCGTACAACAAACACACACCCACTTTCTTCACGGAGCATTCAGTGATCATCAGCAAAATGTTGTAATCTGAGAAAAAGAGTCTCACTTTGCAGCTCATCTTGTCTGTAATCTGCAGAGAAAGCGACAGATCGTAAGACAATGGTTGTGTCCGAATTCCCCCCCAACCCCTAACTTCTAAAAAACGATATAGTGCGGGACGATCTAGTGCACTTGATTTTAAAGGTAATTTGGACACGATGATCACTACTTTTCTTTCGTTTTTCTAAAAACAGGATATGGCTTCATCAATTTCACAAAGTGAAAATCGAATAAAAACAAAAGTTTTACAATGTTTATTTATGACTCCACTGTGTTCTGATGGCGAAAATGTGGATGGTTTACTCAAATTAATGAGCAGGCTAAACACGTTTTTTTGGTTCAAAATTGTTTGACCGCAATGCATCATGGTCTATATCCACAAATCTAGTGACCATCGATGTACTCTAGTTTTTCTTTTTAATAGAGCCCCAGTTAGGCAGAATTAAATGTGGTAAAACAAGTGATTTTTCCTCCATATGCCAAGTTCTAAAACACTAAAATAAAGAAATTTAATTTTTTCTCAAAAAAAACCCAAAACTAATACATTGAGCTAGTCATTGATATTCATCAGCATTTTTATACTACAGCAACAATTTTGAAAGAAAGTCATCATTTATTTTTCAGAATTTTAATTGGAGATATGAATCACTCCTGATCAAAAACGTTCAACAACAATGAAAATACTAAAACTAAAGTTACCAAACTTTCTCAAACTTTCTCTTGTTATCACCCATTTTTACTAGGTAATAGTTGCACTATTTCTACTTGGTTGTCAAAGGTACTTCACAAAAATGATCTTTTCAAGTGTGAAATGATAAAAGAGGGTTAATAAAATAAAAATAAGGGAAAAAACCTGGACTTGGACTTGCCTTTTTTTTTTATCCTAAAGTATCAGATCAGGACTCGGCATCGGCAGATATGGAATCAGATTGGACCCAAAAATAGAATAGAATAGAATAGAATCTTTATTCTGTCATTGCACCCAATTGCACAATGAAATTAAAAGCAAAAGCAATCCACCCCTCCTTGGTGCATAAATATAAAATAAAAAGAATATAAAAGTATAAAAACATTAAGCATAAAAGATCTAAAGAAAATTATTTAAAAGATCTTCATATTAAAATGCATTTTTAAGTATGTCAATAAATATAAATATAAATAAAACCAAACACACACCTCCCATTTTCATACATCAGACTAGTATTGTACAGACACCTTATTAAGTGGAATTTAAAGACACTATTGCTCTGGGAAAAAAACTGTTCTTGAACCGATTGGTTCTGCACTTCATTGTCCGGTATCTTTTCCCAGAGGGCAACAGTTCAAACAGTCCATGTCCTGGGTGTGATGTATCCCTTATGATACTTTTGGCTTTCCTGTTGCAGCGTTCTTTGTATAAGTCATCCAGGGAGGGGAGGGGGCATCCAATTATTTTCTGGGCGCTGGAGATGATCCTCTGGAGCATTTTTTTCTCTGTGGCAGTGGAGCTGGTATACCACACACACACACAGTAGGTCAGCACACTCTCTACTGAACAGCGGTAAAAAGACACAAGCAGTTTCTGTGGCAGGTGGTTCTTCTTGAGAAGTCTCAGGAAGTAGAGTCTCTGCTGTGCTTTTTTAATAATTGCTGAGGTGTTGGTGCTCCATGACAAGTCTTCTTTAATCTGTATGCCCAGAAAGCGAAAGTCAGCCACCCTCTCCACACAGTCTCCACCGATGTACAGCGGCTGTAAAAAAACCTGACTGGGACATCCACCATGCCCTAAATCAAGCAAATAGATGTAAACCAAATGCTTATCTGGGGTCAGTAATTTATATAACAAGCTCTAACTAGAAAATTAAAACATGTAAAATAGTAAGTTTTTTTTGTCATGAAATTGGTATGAGTGGATTTAGTATTTCACTTCTATGTCTGGTCTGATTTTTCACCTCAGCTGATAATATTTCTTGATTTTTATGATTTTTTTACGTGATATTGTTAGATATTCTGATTTAAGAACAAATGTGTTATTTCTCCCCCACAAAGGGGCCAACACCCGAACTGTAATCCATAAAAACATCTGCCAAGTTTCCATCATAACCTGACTTTCTGCAGTGAAATCATTCCAAGATAAGCAGCCGTCAGAGCATCGCTGTGCAGAAATGTGACAGTTCCTTTTTCAAGATCTGTGACAGAAAACACTGGTAAAACTGGTAAAAATGCTAACCTAACCAATGCATTTATTCATTACAAGTTGGTCGAATTTCTTTTAAGAGAAAGATGCTTCTAGCCTATGCTTCAACAAAGCGAACCATATAAGAATTACTGTTGTGGGGCAAAATAGATGGATAACAAGGTGTTTCGAAACGCTGCTGACTGCGCCCAGGCCTGAGACCTGAAACCATTTTGTATGACTCATAAACGCTGGGCGGTGGTCGAAGGCCAAGCTGCAGCATGCTAGCACTGAATCCACTGGCCATCTGGAAACACCATCATCACCACACTCCCTCTGCCCCAGCATTAATCTTGCCAATTTTCTGGAACTCTGAGGGGAAATGTACACCCTGACATACTAATACCAAAGCTAGGGCCAGGTCTCCAAAGATTTAAACTCTCCTCACCTGCTCCCTCTGTGGCCTCTTGGTTTGAAACACAGCTCGTCCTCCCCCAGCATGCTGTTCATCATGTCTAATCGCTAAAGCTGAGCCCACATGAAGACGTTGACTGTTTAAAGAAAGAAGCACCTGCTCTGGAAGCATAATGGACAGAAGATGAGTAAAAGCAATTTATCGAGGCTGACCTTTTTAGTTTTGGAATGGACCAAGCAGAATTAGAGTAGAGGGCAGTTACAGAGTGACACATCCCTGACCAAAAGATCTTATCTCAGAATATATTTTTCAATCTGGAGGAGTGGAGCCGCCCCCAAAGCCATGACAGCAGGTCTCAGACACCCTGTTGACCGGTCTCTGGGAAAAAATACATCATCTGTGGTCAACATTTGACAAACCGCACACAAGCAAAGTTATTTCTGCAAAGCAAGAAAGTGCATAGTCAACAGTTACTCTCAGCTTATTGCTACAAAATTAAAAGGATACCTGCATCATCAAAATAAAATGTTATCAGAGCCTTTATCATGCCAAGAAAAAGGCACTACAGGCACAATATTTGTTTTGAGGAAGTTGATTGAAGTACAGAGAAGGTCAAACTAAAGATCTAAGATTATCTTTCTCTGCCTCCTGTGGTTCGTTCATGAAAAACTTAACTGTCCGTACAGGGTCAATTTCTACTGTAGACATCCTAACCTTTGCAGATGTATTTGTTTTTGCTAAACATGATTCAAACATAAATATATTGACAGCTTGTTTTGACCTTTTTGTAGATTGAAAGTTTCCAAATAAAAAAAAACCCGTGGTGCATGACTAAACGTGGATGGATTCAGGAAATGATGGAAAACTGTTAGAATTGTCCATTACCAGGAACAATCTATGTATGTTTAATCACTGGAGTTCTCAGAACTTCACTCATTCTTGGATGAATTCAACTCTTCCTCATCATAATTCCCATATGCTGGCAGGATTCACAGCATGTTCCAACAAAGGTCCTTCACATTTACAGTACCGTGCTGCTTTCCTGTGGTGAGAAGCATATCATAAAGGTCAAAGTCATACCTGTGCTTCCAGCTTCAAGTATGCTGCCTGCATCAATCTCTCAGCAGCTACTTCTGTTTGGAGTTCCGGCCTCCCATTATGTGACCTGGACCCTCATGAGGTCTCGTCTTTATGCTTCAGACACAACAGCTGAGCAGCAAAACAGACCAAAAGCATGATGAGTGTCTCCCACCGGGTTACAAACAGCTCTGGACCTTTCTGTGCTCCCACCTGTTTTGACAAGGAAAATGACACCTTCCTCTGTAACAGCTTCATCTTGTGTTTGCTCTCAAAGAGCTCCAAGTCGACCATCTGCGACTGGTCACAATATGCAAAGAGGTTTCTGTCTCAAGTTGAAATAAGATGCAGAACTGAGACATACATTTTCACATGAAGATCAAAGCTTCACAGAATCAAATTTCTGGGATTTTCCTTCTGAACCAAACAAGAAGAAAACCCCCCGAATATGAAGAGACCATCAGAAAATCTACAGTATGAAGATAAATATCCCCGGTTAGAGCTGGTCAAATATAGAAAGTACGTGTCAACTTAAGAACAGTTCTTGAAGGAAGTGCTTCTCCAATTGTTTTGTCCTGTGTAGCCATGAAACACCTTGAAACATATGCACAACTTATGATTCTCATGATTCTTGATGATTCTCAAACTACTTTTAATGCAAAAAAATTAAAAAATCTTTGTACTTTTTTACTATGGCTTTTTAATTTTTGTTCAAATGCCATCTTATGTTGTGTCCAATATTTAGTCCAATATTGCCATTATAGATGGCCAGGAAACAGCGGACCAGGAAACGGTGGGCCAGGAAACGGTGGGCCAGGCAAAAGTGGACCAGAAAACAGTGGACCAAGACACAGTGGGTCAGGATACAGTGGGCCAGGATAATTGGACAAGGAAAAAGTGGACAAGGAAACAGTGGACTAGGAAACAGTGGACCAGGAAACAGTGGACCAGGAAACAGTGGGACCAACAATCTACTGTGAACTCGTGGACCTATTGTCTTTCTTGAGCTTAACATTTTAAGCAACGTTATCTGTCTTTTGCCCAGCAATAAAATTGTGAGGCCTCAAGGGCTGACCACCTGCTGGTTTTCCAGAAATCCTGTCTCACCTGCTCCTGATCACCTGGATCAGATGGGTTTGGCCAATAAGGAGTTTCAGTGGCAGGTTGGATAACAGGTAGGACTCCAGCCCTCGAGGCCTGAATTTGGACACCCCTGGTCTACAGTGTGACCCAATTTTTCTGGTAGCTGTGAAGTTTCCAATAACTATATAATCCTGAACAAGAATGATCAAGTACAGAAAATGAGTGGATGGTCTTTCCTTATTTTTGTTAAAAAAACTCCAGAACTGGTTTAGCCAATGGGAAGCTGGCTCTTGTCCTCGAGGCCCAGAGTTTGACACTTGCAGTAAATGGTAAATGCCGTATACTTGTATAGCGCCTTCCTCGAAAGCCCAAATTAACAGACCCATTCACACACACATTCATACACTGCTGCCGAACACTGGCGCCAACCTTCCACGAGATGTAATATGGGGTTCAGTATCTTGCCCAAGGACACTTCAACATATGGGCAGGCAAGGCAAGAATTGAACCTGCAATCTTCCAATCAGAAGTCGACCGCCCTTCCTCTGCACCACAGCCATGTGACTCTTACCTGATTGACAAGAGTTGGATCTCTGTCCTTTTCTGTCTTTGTTTTTACGGTGGTATTTAGATGCCATGCTTGCTGACTATTTGTGCTCCATCATTGTTGTTAAACCCTTTGCTGAAAGCACACACATCAACATTTGGCAAAATACGAAGAGGTTGTGAATCACTGAAATTGTCTTGTCTTGGTTCAGGAGGCTTCATTACAGTACAAGGAAAGGAAATATGACACTTGGCTGCACACCTGCTGACCAGGAGCTGGGATGCTTTAAGTCATGAGTTGGTTTTACATGAGTGCTGACAAGCTACTGCTACAACTTGAGGCAATTAGCCAAAACTGATGATCTCCTTATTTTATAATTGCACTTTCATAATTAAACATTTCCAAATAGATGTGCACTGCTTGTAAAATTATATTTTACTTGCTCACAAATTATTTTCAAAACCAAAGCTCTCTGTTGGTCCAGTTGCTGTGGGTTCCAGCTGTCATGGAGATCAACGGTAGCCTCCTGACCGAGGGCTAACAGCTGCCTGTCTACAATCCTGCAGATCATCATTTGCTGGCTGACTTCTCAGCTCAATGCTCCCTTCATTAGTAGTCTTAATGCAGTCACTGATCAGAGCACAGGGACAGCCAAGCCCATAACAATGACCCGGTTTACTGCTGGTACCTGACACTAGAGGTGTCTTGTCTATAACCCTCACTCCAATGAAAATCATACTTTTGGTGTTTTTAACCTGTTAAAATTGCATTTCTGAGTATTTCTTTGTTCAAATTATGGTAATTCAGGAGGAGACGAAAAAAATTACACTTGCAACGTAACAGGTTCTCAGTTGTGACGCCGAAACTCAAAGTCTCCTTGCGCTACTCACTTCAGATGCATCCACTTGAAGACCAATAGATCCATAAATCTCTTAAAGGGTCTATCATGCTATTCTTAAGTCTTTCAGAGTAAACGTTATTCATATATAATAATATATTACCTTTGCCACACAAAATACACAAAGTATACACAAAGAGATGATGGGAAATGAGGGGAGGGTTACTTCTGCACCAATAGTCCCGCCCACAACTCATTAATAAGTTTCTATTAAACTCCTGCTGCCATGCACAAACTTTCTCCAGGAAAACAACACAAGATTTTTAAATGTTGCTTAAAAACAGTAGATCAAAATGTGATTGGAGAGGCTTTAAAACATATTCACACTTTGAGTGGTTAATAGCTCTTTTTTGGGGGGGCAGAAAACTCTTCTTTAGGTAATACAATATGAAAATGGGCAGAACAAGTCTTATCAGAACACAAGTTGAAACAAACGTTTTTCATTAGTTTTTGTATATGAGATTAGATTGACCCAGAAAGCCTTTGAGCTGCTCTTTCCTCTTTAGAGTGATAAATATAGCACTGTGAAAAATCACTGTAGGGTGGGGTTGGACGTAAGGGATGGCAAATGGATGCCGAGGTGCTACGCAAATGGCCAAAACTGAACAATGATGAGTGGTAATCCTCAGAGGAGAAAGAAGCTAAAAAAAGATCTGATTATAAAGGCTGAGAGCATTCTTTTCTCACATGATGTGTTTGGCGTCAGTGGGAATTATCACAATGGAGGATAATTCTGCCATATATTTAATATCATCTGCTGCTCTGTGAAAAAAAAAAATGGCGGCACAGCATAACATAAAATACAAGCATTCAACGGCTTAGTTAATAGTTTTAAAGGGGCCATACCCAGAAAATCAACTTTTTATGCTTTTAAGTGTATTATACGGTTTATTACTCTCTATAAACAACCAAAGCAGTATTTTGATCCATTCACGCATTTCGGAGTAATCCTCTAAAAACCTGTGCTCTCACTACCAGCCCCTCCCATACCCATGAAATTGAGCTGGTCCTCACAATCTGACATCACAGAGTGAGAACAGCCCCTTTCAGGAAGAGTCTGCCAGCAGGCCAACATAGCAGCTCGAGCTAGGAGGGGCCTCTGGTCACGCGCAAGATGGCACCAGAATCACCAGGAAATGGGAATGTTGCTGCTTTATCCGGTTGCGTAAGCAGAAATTTCCTAAACTTTATGAAGCCCTTTCAAAAATGATATTTTAAAAACTTTTCAGAACTATCACCTTTTAAATGTGAATAAACTGTTACTGTCTACAAGTTTAGTGTGCAAGATGAGCTTCAAATGGGACAGAGAACATTAATCGTTTTACTTCTTTCAAGTCAGTATTAACAAGTGTTCAGAATTGTATAACTACAGATGTTTACCTCCAGAGAAAAGCCGATGAAGTACTGTTTTTTTTCTCTGTGATCAGTGATCAGATACAGTTAAAAGACATTTTTTTCCTCAGGGACTCTCTCTGTCTCTATTCGCTAATTAATGCCCTAGAGGGTCAAGGTTAGGGCTAGACTAGACTAGATAAGGAGTGTTTGTCGGTTTTTCCAAAACTTCAACGTCAAAATCCAGTCCTCTGAAAATCTGCCTGAAGTCTCTGTGAGAAACCAGTGTGCATTGACGCTCACTAGAAAGGGAAATACAGACCACTATGAATTGCATTTGAAAAAAATATGTCAATCATTTGGTGTATACATGTAGCGCTTTTCTACCTTCCTCGAGTACCCAAAGAGCTTTACAGTCACAGACCCATGTAATGATTTATCTCAACATATCGCTTTCATATTTGTGGTTGCTGATTCAACTCACTTTCAATTTTGAGCGATCCGACTCACTGAGATGAATCCAGGACTTAGTTATTCAAAACTTCAACCAGTGTGACTCAGATAAATACCTGGAGGTGAAGTTTCCCAGGTTACTTGTATTTCTTCAAGATAATCAAGTGTAAATTCAATATGTGTACAAACAAATAAACAAGAATGAATGGCAAATCTATTCACATTTTAGTTTGATAAAGCTGAGCTCAGTGTTATTTTTCCACATCAAAATAATACAAAAGGAACATTATTAGAACATTCTACCACACTGTATGGTCACATGACTGATAAAATCAGTGTTTCCACGTTGGGCTGTAATGATGGTTGATCATTTCTCGCTGCATCCCAGATTCTTGCCCGCTGTGATGGTACTTGGTCATTTTTACATTGTAGTAAAATAAACCTGCTGTGTCTCAATCTGAATGGTATTTTCCAATGTCCAATGTAAGAACCACTTTAAGGAAGAGTGGTTTAGACGTGTTAATTACCAACAAGTACGCTATCCAACTTTCCAATTTTAAATTATTTTTAGAAAAGCTAGTTTTTAATCTCTTAACAGATTTTTTTTATATATATATATATAAAAACAACATATTACTGGTTTTAGACCACTGTTCAGAAATAGCACTAGGGAAGGTTAAAATCAAATCAAACCAAATCAAGCTTTATTTACACACCACTTTTAGTAATTGGTAACACAAAGTGCTATCCTTCAAAAAAGCAACAAAAAAACAAATGAAATAAGTTAATACATTTGAAAATAAATCTAAACCCTCCACGAACTCACACCCCCTTAACCGATAGAGATAAACATTCGACATTAGACAGAACACGATGAAAGCCAGTATAGGTAGAAACACCTTTATGGACTTGATTCTGCACAAGTTTCTATATCACAATCAAATCTTCCTGTATCAGTATCTATCACGTTTTTCTCATAGTGGAGAACCTGTACAAAATAATTTACGATTAAAACTGCATTTCTGAATATTTTTTTAGTTAAAAGATGCTTTTAAATCTTTAGACTAACACGCAGTTACTGAAATGGGTGTGTCAAAGTCTCCTCTCCCCGTGAACCTGCTCACTCTTAGGTGTGCAAGACATGAGGGTTCAACACTCATGCTGTAGCGAATTGTGATTCTGGCTCAAAACTGTATGTTTGGATTGATCCAATATTGCTCGTCGTTATGTTTGCGGCACAACTGTTAGCTTGAGGCTATAGGCTCACGCAAACAGAGCTCACGGCAACGGGAAGGGGGGCGGGATGATCTGTGTCAACAGTCCCACCCACAACCCAGAATTGTATTTCTAATGAGCTTCTGCAGCTGTGCAAAAAATATGTCTTGAAAACTACAAAAGCTTTTTGATTTTGGCTAAAAACGTCTTAATCAAAACTAAAAGATTGCCGGGAACGACTTTACCATAGAAAATAATATGGTTGGAGTGGAACTTTAACACCTACATCTAAAAAGACAGCCACTGAAAATAGTAACACAACTCATCCAGACACTAGAAAGGAGTTTACCAAAAATCTGTGTGTTGTTATGCAAAAAAATCTCTTTAAAAAAGCTTAGAATAGAACAAAATAAAACTAGATTTCGTAAAGAGAACACACACGAGCTAACTTGATGCAGAGACTAAATACTCATTCTCAGACTAAAGAAACTCAGATTAGACAGCAAGGTTGTGACCCCTGTAATGTTTGTAGTGTGTGCAAAGTTGCAGGTCCTTCTGTGTGGTCTGTTAGCCTTTAACCTCTTGGCCTGAGGAGCCCTTATTGCTGCTGCTGCTGCTGCTGTTCTTCACACTTTAAACTCAGCCAACCACGTCCACATAATGAATGTCACTGAGATGCAGCCATGTTTGTGTTTAAAGCAGCTGCAGCACAACACTGCACTAAAAGCTGATAAAATATTTACGTTTTTTGGTCGTGCGCCACATACCTATCCTTATCAACAATCCATATTTCATGTGAAACTCCTGATTTCCCCTGTTTAATGAAGCTTTTGATTTTTTTAAGTCTCCTGTTTCCACACCAGCTTATTGTGTACAAAGAAACTTTTGAAACTTATTTACTTTTGCCAACTTTGTATTTGGGGGTTTCAATATATTTGTAACTAAAAGTCTGGTGATTTCCCATCATAAATCACACTCTCCCGCCAGCTGACCAATATGAAGTAAAATCTTTCTGGTCATAATTTAAATGTTGCTTGTCTGCAGTTCACCGTGGTCCTCCTCATCTACTAATTTGAACTCTTATAGCAAGCGTTTTGAATGTTTCCTGTCATGGAAACCAGAATTTTCAGGCTGATCCAGCTCTTGGCATCTAACTAGTGTTCTGTAACTAGTGAGTAAAATGGACTGTACATGCTGTTGGCAGTAAAGAGCAGCCTTCACTTGTGGTGCTGTAAGTGTAGAGTTCTTGTCATAAACACCTGGTGAGGGCAAGAAGCCTCTGGAACCAACAGAGATCAGGTTTCAGCCTGTTCACTCTGATGGATTCAACATCCAGCAGCAAAAAAAAAAAAAAAAGAAATCTGTACCCAAAAAACATTTTTTAATAATACAAAAAAATGGACAAACTCAGAGATAGCTAGCTGAAGTACATAGTGGGAAGTATTCACTTGAAAAGATAAATAAAGCAAATGGACATGCCAGATTAAAGTCCAGTGTTCATGTGTACTGTGAAAAAGTAGGCATGACACATGTCTTTACTGTACTTTAAAGATTTTGTTCATGCTGCTTGAGGTATTACTTAAACTTTAGTCTGTGCTTTGGTCAGCACTAGATTTTTGTAACTCTACAAAAAATAATGTAATTCGGTTAAAAAAAGAAAACTGCATTTCTAAGTATTTCTTTATTCAAATCAAGAAGGATCAGGAGCAGATAAAAACCCACAGTTTGATAAAGCTCAGGTTTGTGATGAAGCAACTATAATGGACAGGCCAAAGTCTCCCTGCTCTGCTCCAATTCTGATGCATACACTTCTAGACGTATAGATCCATGAACGTCTTCATTTTCCTCGTCTGAGCAGGAATCAGGATCAAAATTATACTACTCCATAATTCTAAAATATCTTGGCGTTTTTTTTGCCACGCTAATGTTGGCCTGATATATTGACAGTCTGAAGTGTTGATCTGTCTGAGGCAAGTTGTTCATCAAATTAACCTATAAATAGTTTTAAAATGAAATAAATCGATCATAATCAATATGGTAAAACCCATAGATTGAAGTATATGTAGGTGTATTTTAGTTTAACGTAAAAACGACCAAGTGCCGTCACAGGAGCAGAGGACACACACGTGATGACAGCAAAAAACGATCAATCCATCATTCCAGTCCAATGTGTGGAAACACTTTGAATTTAGCAAAGATGTGTGATTATACAGTGTGGTAGAATGTTCTAGTAATGTTTTTGACGAGGAAAAACAACAGTGGGCTGAACTTTAGGAAACTCAATGACTATGAATCACATCACCTAACCACAAATATAATATGAATCAAATCAATGCTATAATGAGTCATGCCTATTAAATTGTATTGAAGTTGTAACTTTGTTATTCCAGCGCCTTATGCACCTGCTTGTGTGATTTCACACATTCTTTTTGTTTTTAAACCAACAATGCTCAGCAGAATGACATTTCTTTTTGCATTATGGGATTTTTCCTTGTCTATTTTTACTTTGGTTGTTCCAGAATCTTCTTTCAGCTCTGTGACAGCCAGACAGAAGTTTGTAAGGAGCTGAGGATCGCAACAAACATAAAAGCTATAGGGGTTGGGAGCTGGAAGAGACCAGAAACTTGAGAATGTGCGTTTCCAAAACAAAATTATGGAGAAGGGAAAAAATAGACGCGCATGTTCAGGTTCAGTGGGGGGTGTAGTAAAGGAAGTCCAACCAGTTGGCTGTCAGCTCCATTTGGCCCCTCTCTCTCTCTCAAGTTCTCATAGTGAGCCATAAGGAAGGGCTCAGTATGATCAGTTCCCAGAATGCCCCGGTGTTCCCAATGACAGTCATTCATCTTTTGCACACCCGCCCCCCCAGCTCTGGCCTTCTCCCACCCTACCCCTTCCACACATATATACACACTCCCACTCCAGGCTTCACCACTCCCCAGAGCCCTCATTTAAGCCTGCTTAAACCCTCTGATATGACTTAGATCAAATATCCTACACAGCGTGGAGAGAAAAGCACAGTGAGAGCTGAGGTTGAGGGTTTGATTCTGACTGGGAAAATGTTGCCGTTATAGGAGGTTAAAAATTATATAGCTTATTATACAATATAGAATATAATAGCACAGATTGAAGATCTCAATATTTAGAAACACAAACTATGGACAAGGTATTCTGATTATTGCTGAAGGTTAGATTAAGTAATAAAATAACAACAATAATAACAAACCTTTTTCAATAAGACTGATATTCTAGCCATTGATAGATTGCATGTAATTTGAAATAACAAATCTCTAAATAGAAGCAGTCTCACAGTCTTCAAAACTTGTCTTCATCTTCTTCAGTTTGCACTAGTGAAAAGATGAGGTCAAAAGATTTTTGACTCAAAGCATTACAAACTACAATTTGTATCATAAGACCACTTATAGTGAGGATAAAATGTCTGGGCCCCCCAATGTAAAATGTTTAATTATTGTGCATAAAGAAGTCAAGAAAAGATGGAAAAATCATCTAAAGGTATCAGATTACTGATTCAACAGTCTTTTTATACGTAAAAAGAAGTATTTATTTCCATCATTTACCCTTTCAAAATAACAGAAAATAAAAAAAGTTTGGGCACCCTGGAGAATTTATAGTATGCACCGCCCCCTTTGGAAAAGCTGAGACCTGACAGTGTCGGATTGTTTACAATCACTTTTCCAAAGACTGTTGATTCCAATCTCAAAGATTTTAAATAATCTGATTTGATTCCTCCAGAAAGACCTGCAGACTCTGGAGTTGTCCTACACTATTCTACTGTCTTGAGATACTTGTATAAATATTGTTTTAATGGAAGAATCATCAGAAGAAAACTTCTCCTACATCCTCACTACAAAATTCAACGTTTGTAGTTTGCAAATGAACATAAACAAGCTTGATGTATTTTGGAATCAAGTTCTGTGGACTGACGAGGTTAAAATTTAACTTTTTGGCTACAATGAGCAAATGTACGTTTGGAGGAGAAAAGGTACAAAGTTAATGAAAAGAACCTCTCTCCAACTGTTAAGCATGGGGGTAGGACAATCATGCTTTAGGCTTATATTGTAGGCAATGGCACAGGAAACATTTCACGGGTAAAAAGAAAGAATGGATTCCACAACATTTCCATACATTTTGGACATTAACTTGATGCCATCTGTGCAAAAGTTGAAGAGAGGATGGCTTCTCTAAATGGATAATGATCCTAAACACACCTCCAAATCCACGCTGTCTTAATTAAGAGGCATAAACTGAAGGTTTTGCAGCTGCCTTCCTGATCACCTCAACATCATTGGAAATCTGTGGATAGACCTAAAGGGCTAAAGGAGCAGAGCGTAACAGACATCCAGAAGTTTCAAAGAACTGGAAGACTTTTGTAAAGAAGAATGGATGAAGATATCTTAAACAAGAATTGAGAAACTCTTGGCTGACGACACAAAGCATTTACAAGTTGGGATACTTGCCAAGGAGGGCAGTACAAGGTACCAGCTGTTTTGGGTGTCCAAACTTTTCCACACACTGTTGTTTTGTTTTATGATATTTTGAAAAGGTAAATGATGGAAATAAAGCCTTTTTACATGTAAAAAATGTCTTGTGTGTAATCTGATACCTTTAGAAGATTCTTTCCATCTTTCCTTGGCTTCTTTATACACAAAAATTAAACATTTTACATGGGATGCCCAAACGTTTGATCCCCACTGTATTTAATTTGATTTAGCAGATTTGAAAAAGTATAAGTTGCAAAGTATGTCCATGAAAACTAACAATGCACTAAACTCCACACTGATTTTCTGTATAGTGGTACAGAACTTTGTTTTTCTTTTTTAATCAGTTGAAGAAATATAATTTAAATTTAAATGTAGTTCACATTTATGGTCTTAGACCATGTAGATGTTGTCATAAAGTCCCATAACCTGCAGACACTGCACAATGATCTGCTATTGAGCCAAATTCCTCAGATGCTTTATAATGGTTCCTCTGGCTCTTAATCAGGTCTAAGCATCAAAAACCACCAAGAAAATTGAGAATTTTAATGCCAGTGGAGTTTCATGAGCCCCAGGGTTTGTTCTCATTTTTCACTCTCGGATGAAGCTGTGAACCTGGCGAATTTGTTCTCTAAGAAGTGCAGGCGCCAACCTGACCACTGCCATCCGGCACTCAGCCAGAGCAGGGTGGGGGGCCTTCTAACCCACCCAGAGCAGCAGAATCTGACCCATCATGCTGTGTGCTTGAATCAGTGAGGGAAGGAGAGCAGTGTGGGGTCTGAATGATGAAAGAGAAGAAGAAGGTGGCAGAGTTGGTGGGAGGCTGAACCTCTGTGTGTTTGAACTGAAATGATCAATTCACTTTAAGATTCATCTTCCTTTACTTTGAGCTGCTAAGTATACAAACTCACCTCAGAAACCAGAAATGCTTGTCAAAAGACTGAAGGTCTGAATCACTGAGCTGGGGCATGAAAGACTGACAGAAATAGAGACAGACAAGAAAATAACAAATCCACACACAGTCCCAGATTGTTTTATTTCTTTATTTATTTGAACAATTTTTCATTTTTTTCAAAGAAGAAATTATCAGAATTTTATTGAAGTAATATTCGAACTAAATGTGATGTCCTTCCATATAAGTCACTCTCTACTGATCATCACAAGATCAAAACCCTGATAAGTGATTGGCTTAAAAAAGAGTTAGTTACTGTATTAGTTACTATGTCCATTTAAATGTTCTGTTCAAGATGCAGTTAGATTTGATAATTCAAAATATGAATTAGCTCTTCAAATTTGGATCCAAAACATTTTTTTAAGTTTAAAACAATTTTGGAGATGTCCTGAAAGCCGAAGTTTGAAATAAAACAGGTGGATTTTTTATTAAAAATGTAAAAGTCTTAAAAGAAAAATCATCTTTTTTGCATTAAAACCTTACAAGAAACAGCCATCAAAAGTGTTCCTTGGATTCGACTGATCTGTTTTTCACTGTCTAGTAACTCACTGTCAAACATGCTAAATGTATTTTGAAAAGGGTTCAGTGTAGCAGGACTGACAGGGCTTTAGAATTCTCTCCAATCTACACTCACTAGCCCCTTCACCTGTCCAACTGCTCATTAACACACATTTCTAATTAGCCAATCACATGGCAGCAACTCAAGACGTGGTCAAGGCGATCTGCTGCAGTTCAAATTGAGCATCAGAATGTGAGCAAAGATGATTGAAGTGATTTTGAATGTGGCATAGTTGTTCTCTAGGGCTTACAGAGGTCAGAACCAGACTGGTTCCAGCTGATAGAAAGACAACAGTAATTCAAATAGCACCTGGTTACAACCGAGATCTGCAGAACAGAATGTTTGAACACACAACACGTCCAACCTTGAGGCTGCTGGACTACAGCAGCAGAAGAACACACCGGGTCTTAGGTTACAATTCACACAGGCTCACCAAAAATGAACAAAAGAAGATTTGAAAAATGTCTGGTCTGATGAGTCTCCATTTCTGCTGCCACTTTCAGATGGTAGGGTCAGAATTTGGTGTCAACTACATGAAAATATGGATTAATCCTGGCTTGGTTCAGGAAGGTGGTGGTGTAATGTAATGGTGTTGGGGATATTTTCTTGGTACACTTTGGGTCATTCAGTACCAATTGATCATGGTTACAACGCTACAGCCTACAGTTGCTGACCATATCCATCCCTCCATGACCACAGTGTACCATCTTCTGATGCTAATTCCAGCAGGACATGTCATAAAGCTGGAATGATCTCAGACTGGTTTCTTGAACATGACAATGAGTTCACTGGACTCAGACGGCTTCCACAGTGATCAGATTTCAACCCAATAGAACTGTTGGGATGTGGTGGAACGGGAGATCAGCATCATGGATGTTCAGCCGGAAAATCTGCAGCAACTGTGTGATGCAATCATGTAAATATGGACCAAACTCTCTAAGGAACATTTCCTTATTGAATCCATGCGACCAAGGATTAAGGCAATTCTGAAGGCAAAAGGGGGTCTGACCCAGTAAGTGGCCTGAGGGTGTATAGGTAAGTGAGGGTGAAGTTGGTAAGGTGTCAGATGTTTCATTGTTTCAACCCCTGACTACCTGCGTGTACTAAAAAGATTTGCCCATTTTTCCCCTCAGACAGCTCATATCTGGTCGTAAGGACAGTTGCAACTAAGCCATAATACATTGTGTTATTTGATGAAGTGATCACATGATCACTTTTTTTTTTTTGCTCTCTTAGTCAATGAGAGGAAATAACAGTTCATACATGGAGGTTTCATTATTATCCTGAACACACAGTACTGGTAGTTCTCTGTACACAAAAAAACTCACCGACAGGGTCTTCCCCTCACAAATGTCTGTGTTCACAAGTATGTCATCATGACCTCTGTCTTACTAACTAGGGGGTCATTTTCTGAACGCAGCAGTTGTCTGTCCATTTGTGAAACAAATGAAAGGTCAGATTTACTCTGAATTCAGGTACAAGTGGTTCTCTGGTCAGAGTAGAAGACCAAGCCCAATGAAAATGGTGTTTTTGGTGTTTTTAACATGATGTTCTTGTAGCATTTTTTCCCATAATGGAGGATATGTGTATAATAATTTAGGAGTAAAACTGTATTTGTGAGTATTTCTTCATTCAAATCGTGTTGGATCAGGAGCAGATGAAAACCCACGGTTTGAAAAAGCTCAGGGATTGTGATGTAGTAACTACCACGGTCGGGCAAAAGTACAGTATACAGTAGCTTTTGTTTTCAGACCAAACAGTCTGTTTGGTGTTTTAATCATCTGTCTCAGTTTAACTTCACTCTTTTATCAGTTTAGTTACATGAAATACTGAAAACTGATTTATCTTAAAACTTTAGGGTTGTCCTTGTTTAAACTTGTTTTAAGTTATTGGAAACTTGGTGACTTTAGTTTGGTAAAGATGTTTCTGAGTTCCAATATTTTTAATGATTAAGTTTAAATCAGAAGCCCACAAATATTTTCTGATTTCTGATGTTGTCATGGAGTAAATTAAAGAGTCTCCTTCAGGTAAAGAGTCACCACCAACATGTCGCAAACGTTTCCAGTCATCAACATTGTGATAAACTAAAAGCAGGCTGGTGCCTTTAAAACAGACATCACTGATATTTCTGGGTCCTCCTTTCAGCGTGCCAGAGCTTTGAAAAAACGAGCAGTTAGCGGATGTGGAAATCCCAGCAGAAGAACTCAGGGGCTTCAGAAGGCTTCTCCTTACCCACATTTCTATTTTAAGGAGGAATCCAGTCCTGGGCTTTGAATGGCGTTCATAGCTCACATTCCCAAAAACAGGATCTCGAGTCTTCAGACTTAATTGTGGGACACAGAAATCCTCATTTATAACTGCAGCACTCAGACTCCTGTTTTGTCACATGTAGATTGATGACTTTATAGACTGCAAATGATAAGGGCTATTGCTGTATTTTTTTCCCTCAATAGTTACATTTTCAGAAAAAAAGTGTGCTCAATTAAAACCTACTCAAAGTAAAGTATCAGTAAAATTTCATTCTTAATCCCTTACATCAGAACTTTCCTGCAAAACTTGATCTAATGATGTTATTCCTTCTATCCATCCATTTCCTTACAGCGTTATATCCCTTTCGGAGTCATGGTTGTCTAACTAGTCTATTGTAGTGCACACTATAAGGCATTACTTTTGTAAAACGTTGGTTTTAAAAAAGTAAAACCAATACAATCCACTGTAAAGCATTGGAAACATCACTAAGAAGATGGCTTGTATCTTGTTTTGGGACCAGATGGTCATAAAGGATAACTTCAAAAGTCAGACTAAGACAACCAAGATAAAAGGGCAAACATAAAAAGGCTTGAAAAGTGTTGTTGAAGTTTTATTACTTTAAAAACAAACCTAAACTTTGATGTACCAACACAAATGTCTCACTTGTTGCAAACTCTCAGCAATTGCTTCATGGGTTAAGAAGAACAACACTGACATGTCAGTAGGTGGCCCGCCTTCTTTTGGAGAGCTTTTGGCTTTAGGAGAAAAAAATTGACCCCTCAGTTGATGAAAGGCTCATTTGAAGGTCTGGACTAAGAAACTTTTTTAAGACTCTCTGTTAACACTTGGCCAAAAAGTGCAGGTCAATGAGTGCTGTCATGTGAGTTGGGGTCACATTATGAATGTCTCTCGGGGGCCTGCTTTAAGCTGATAAGGCCCAAACTCTGCACAGGAGGTTGATGGCCCAGTGGACAAAGTGCCTCGGGGACACCAAAGAGCAGGCCGCTGCATTTGGGCTGAAGAAGATGTGTAACCCAAGCATCATTGAACCTTTCATCATCTGCGTGGAAACTAACAATTGTTTTGGAAATGTTATAGCTTAGTGTCAGACAGTTCACCAGAAACAGGCAAGGGAGCTCAAAGTTCAACGCTAAAGCGGAGAACTAACGCAACAACTTTTGGAAGAATGTTTGGCTACAGATGTAACCCACAGTTGTCAACTCCATATGAGAAGTTAATCAAATACCTAAAACAGATATGTTCATGGACACTTGATAAAATAAAATCTTGAAACAGCATAATGTGTGTTCCATCTTTTCCTCTGTCTATCCTCTATGTCCGTTTTGTCATGCCCATAGTCACAGGGATGTTGTTTATCCCAATTCCTTCAGGATGAGGGTGAGGTTCACCCTGAACCGCTCGCCAGGTCATCGCAGGGCCAGACACAGACAAAGACTCAGTCCTAAAAGACAATAATCCCATGATGCATATTTTTGGATTGTAAGAGGAAACTGAAGATTGACTCTTATCCATGTTTAAGATTTTCTTTAATCTTTTACCATAACAGCATTTGTGCGACTCTGTTGATTTATTTATCTTTCAGGGGCATGATAAACAGTCATTTGACAAATGCCTCAAAATAAGGTACAAAACAAGTCAGAGAGAACACTTAGTGCAGAGGTCAGATGTTTACTTCTGGTTAATTTAGCAAAGAAATACATATTTCATGCCCCACATTACTGCACCATGGCACCATGATTTAAAGGAAACTCCATTTTGCAATTTACAGTTCAAAATTGAAAAAATGACATTTTAGTCGTAGCCTCCTGGATACCTTCCTGCTGAGGTGTTCCAGGAGGAAAAATGTCCCACTGGGTGGAGGCCCAGGGGAAGACCCAGGAAAGGCTGGAGAGACTATGTCTCTCGGCTGGCCAGGCAACATCTAGTGGTCCTCCAAGAGGAGCTGGAGGACGTAGTCGGGGAGAGGGAAATTCAAAAGAAATTTGTGAACGTTGTGCAAGTTATTCCCCCCTAATGTCCTTCTGGAACCAGGATTCATTTGTAGTGACTTTTGGAAGCTCCAAAAAACATCTAGTAAATTCTAAAGATGCAGTCATTTTCATGTAACCAACACCGTTCTCTCTCAAAAACTAGAAATAACTGAGATGAATTCTCACCAAGAAAGGGTGATCCCCTTACACAGGAGGCTGTTTTGCAATTGTTTTTTAATTTTGACACATAAATACCATGACAAATTACTATGGAATAGATCTCACGTTACTTTAAAACCAATTCAAAACAAACAAGGAATTAAAATGACGTTTTTAATACTGAATGGTAAATTGCAAAACACATTTTCAAATTGCATGATCAATTTCCACCTTAAATTGTCAATTGAGAACTGAATATTACTTTGAATTAGGGGTTAACAACCTTTTATAATGTTAAAGTGCTGTTACTAGATTAATCAACCTACAAATTATTTTTTTTCAGAAGAAACTGGTAATGAGTTTTAGTGTTACTAGTTGACTTTTAAGGGATCCTCTGCACACATGTGACACTCATTGGTTTGATTAATATACAGGAGACATAAACATACAGTCACTGTCTGCCTCTCTACAGCCCGTCCTCGTCCATCAGAAATGTGAAGAGGCTCATTTATGGGTCCGTCTGATACCTGAGCAGCAGAACTCAAAAGCTGCCTCTGCACCGAGGCAAGCAGCCAGACCAAAAGTGACACCTGACCCATGTTT
Source organism: Oryzias melastigma (assembly GCF_002922805.2). NCBI lineage: Eukaryota > Metazoa > Chordata > Actinopteri > Beloniformes > Adrianichthyidae > Oryzias > Oryzias melastigma. The sequence continues at coordinate 177,896 of NC_050517.1, forward strand.
ACTCATCTGCTGCCGCCTAAGCCTGGTATCTACTGAGGCTTCCCATATGATCCACTTTAATACTGACAAGTGACTTTTGACCAGGAAGTACCAGTAACAAAGAGCTGGGGGTTGTGGGTAATCTGTCTGTTAAGGCCAACCTAAAGATTTTGCTGCGTTGCTAAGGTGAAGTTCAGCTAAAAAAAAGAAAAAAGACAGTTCATGAAGAGGACTGTCTGGCTGGGATTTGTTGTAACAGACAACAGCTCCTCCATGACGCCTATTAACCAAGCTGTGGATAAAGTTTCAGCAGAATATTGTCTAATGATAACTGGCTGAGGAGATGAGGTGTATGAATTACCTGGCCAAACATCCTTAAATAACCAGAAGTGACGAGGAAATTATGAAAACTTTCATCAAACGCTCTGATTGATCAAAAAGAATTAACGCGTTGATATTAATTAACACAAATGAATTACACCTTACGGAGCGCCAGTTCTTTGCTTAGCCTTGGTCGATTCAGGCCACCACGGCGTGCGTTAAAACACTTTGTTAAGTATTATCCCTTCGGGTATTGTCCCACTTAAACCATGGTCAACATAAAGACATTTTAAATTGCTCCTGATGCAAAAAGTAGAGCAATTCAAGGTAGGCAGCCGGAGTGAACCGCCTGGAAAAATCCTCCAAATCACACAAGCTGCTTTGGCAAGCCAAAGATTTCATAAATCGCCAGGAAAAGCAGCATGACAACCGCTGTTTTGGCCATCAGGAGTACTGTTTCATTACGCATGTTTTAAAAGTAGCACGTAATTTAAACTGTCTTGTGTTGTCCAAAGATGTCCAAAACACAGTTTTAGTGCGTTCAAAACCGTGTATCCAAAACACTGTTATGTTGTGTCACATATCAGAAACACTGTCATGTTTGAATGAAATGACTAAAGTCGAGAGTTTATCTTAGTTGGCTGTTATGGTCAAGTGCTTAAGATAGAACTGGTTTCTCATGTAGATTTTTAGATTTTCATGTAGATTTGTTCTGGTTTAGACTGACACTTGGCATACACACCAAATTCAGGATGTCTGCACAGAAATTTTGAGATGAATGACTCATTCTATGTATTTGGTCCACCTTTATGCATCTCAAATGACTTAGTTATGAACTCAACTTGTCTTTGCATGTTTGTGTGATCAGCCACAGGTACATTTTAAAGCAACTCATTTCAGATTTGATTCTCCCGTACAACTGGCTTTGTGTATTTTGTACTCAAATTAAGCCCATCTAAATGCTGTGTGAACCATGGGTGTTTTTTCTTCTTGATTTTGTTCTGGTTTAATTATATTGTTGTAATGGGTTCAGAAAAAAAGCAATTCATAATCACATTTGAGTTTGAAACAAAAAACATTTGGAAAAATATAATTCAATATATAATTAGTTTTAAAAAAAAGTTTCCAACTTTTGTTTGTATTTCCTGCTAAAATGTATTATGTGGATTACAGTTAAAAAGTGTCTTTAAAACTGATGTCAGAGACATAAATCTACAGACACACACCTGAGGCTTCACTGTTGTGAGGGTATATTAGTGTTTCCCAGCATCAGTCCAGACTACATCAGCAGTTTTTGGTGCAGCAGAACATGTTCGGAGGTGAAGGGTCACTTCCTGAGGAGCAAAAGTCATGACCTCTCTGAACAGCATCTGGACATTCACTACTTTGTTCATCTTTCACTCTCCTTGTTGGAGTGTTGTGTGGTACTGACAGCTGTTGAGCTGAAACATGGCAGTGCCAACTGTCTTACAACTTCAGCTTTTCTGCACTTTTCATTCATTTAGAAGAAAAACATTATTTCAAATCACATGACTGTTGTTTCTGTTTTGAGGTAACGCCCCCATGACTGTACTTCTTCTGACTCTTGTTTAGTAGTTGGCTTCAAAGTTTGCAAGTCCTTTGGAGTTTACAATTCCTGCAATAATGTGAGTTTTTCTATGTAACTGAGTCTTATTTTCCAAGAGGTGGTTCGAAGCTGCTGAGCTAACTCCTTTGTGTGGCCAACTTCTCCTTTAGAGAATCCATGTAACACTGTATGCTATTAAAAATCTCAGTATTTCACTAGTAAATTCTACAGTATGTGAACGGTATCAGATTAATATAAATATATTCAAAACATAAAGTAGATTATTAATGTATTTCTAAACAAATCTGTCTTAATGTGTAAACTCAAAATTTAATTGAAGTAAAAATTAAAAGAATGAAAAAAAAATCGTAATTGAATCGATTCAGGCTCTTGTGAATCAAATCAAATCGTTTCTTCAAATTATAATCGATACCCAGCCCCACAAATAACCTTCTTTGGAGCAGCAGCTCCAGCCAAACTGGTTAGCACTCAAAGGCATGCACAAGTATGGTGGATCAAGCTTCCTGCACTCAAAAGTGTGAACTTTAATTAAAAAAAAATCATGTTTATGTCTCAGTTTCCTTTTCTCTTTTTTTATTCTAATAGACAAACAGCACTGGTCAAAAGGGAGGGATTAGGAAAGAAATTGAAAAACCATTGTTTTGTGCACTTAGCATTGTTTACAACAGCAAAGATCTGAATGCTCAAATGTATGGGGTTTCATTTGTACCAAAAATATGTTTTTGTGTGTCTTTGGTCCACTGTCTTTGTCCACATTTTTAATCCATATCTGAGTCTATGTTGCTGCTCCTGTTAGACGGCGTCGCTTCCTCATGTCAACAGACTGGTCGACGCCCCCTTTCGACAGACTGCTCCACGTCTTTGCTTTTGTTGTTACATCATGTAGTTCCCCCATGCATTTGCTCTTGTTGGTACATCGTGTCGCTTCCCCATGTTGACAACTGGTCGACAAGTGATGTCTCTGCATGCTGTTTAGCGTGGCTAAGGCTAACCTAGACTGTGCATGCAGAAACTCGCTACAGAGCATGTGGAACGCTTCTCATTCATGAAAATGATCTTTCTTGGACATTATAATGTTTACCTGCTGATTTTCAAATATTTTTTATTTGGGATGATTAGAGTAAGCCTTTTTTCCTTTTATATGATGACACATATTTGTGCAGATTTTAGAATAGCATTTTATTGTAAGAAAGGTAAAAAAAAATCACAACAGACTCAGTGGAGAAATTCAGTTACCTCACAAGAATCTACTATATATCTCTACTAGAGTCTACTATAAACACAATTGTTTTTTTGTTTTTTGTTTTTTAAAAAGGGTCATTCATTGTGGTCATACCCACAATTTTAATTAAAACATTGGATGGATCCAAAAATAAAAGAATGATTTAGAAACAGCAGGTAAACTTTTTAACTCAAACAAGATTGTTTTTATGAACAGGACAAACTGGGCATGCTCAGTAATGCCTCCATTGGTGTGCAAGCACACTCCAGATTAGCCGTGAGCTAACTTGATACAAGTGCATCGTTTTTTAAAAACCCCTTTTCATTAGAAGAGAAGATCAACCGGACAAGTTGCTGCATGAAAAAAAAAATCTTTCTGTCTGGGACTGACTTCATTGCATTCGACACGAAGGCGACAACAGAACAACAGAACAAACAAAATGGAATAACCATAGTGACAGTTACCTAGGATGTTGATGTGGACATTAACACCTTGACGCCGCTACTGACCAGTCTATAGAGACCCTCTGTTGACAAGGGAAGATGACACAATCTATTGACATAAGAAATTACTTGGATAGTGGACCAAATACAACGACATAAAACATGTTCAAAAGAAAAAAAAATAGCAGGCTAAATATACAGATACATAGATGTTGACCAGAGACTTAAACCAAACACATAAACTGTGGACCATATACATAAACCTTTTTTGGCACTAATGGAACCCCATACTACTAATCAATTACGAATAGAGCCAACATTTCCCACTTTAGCTTCTCAAGTAAAAAAAAAAATCATGTGTGTCTGATGTGAATATTGTCCCATAGTTGTGATAAGATCTGGTCATTTTGAAGCTGGTCATTCTGACATTATAAATAGTGATATAGATAGCATAACTCATCAGTTTGTCTCACAGGTCATACTTTTACTTGTTGGCTAAATTGTAGATGGATTCACAGAATGTCCAGTTGTTACACCTCCACATTAAGAGTGTTGGGTCATTCTGCTTCATAAAAAGGACAATACTCCTTTTTAATCAGGGTGAGTTGTAACAAATATTTGCTAATTTTACTAATACATGCAATAGTAAAGACAACATGCATAGCAACATGACATCAAACTTGACTGGTTAAACTTAGCAGCTGGTGAAGAAAGCTTGAAAAAGTAGCAACTTTTTTCATACCTCTACAAATGTTTTCTTTATAAATATTTGTAGATTACTATCAGAATTGATTACCATGAATGGCTCCATATTATGTCTAAAACATTTGTAGAAAATAAAAATATAATTACAATATTTCATCTCTCAATAATTTTTGCTTTTAGTTTTCCAAAATATTATCCTGATCAGATGTTAACCAGAGGGTTTGTTTTTTTATTGACTCACCCTGCATAAATATTGATCTATTTAAATCATCTTTTTCCTTTTTTTACGCATTCTGACAGAACCACCTATGTTGTTGCTTCACCATTAACAGATGACAGATGCAGAAAATGTGTGGACTACAGGTCTACAGCTGTACATGAATTCATATCTCGGAGCAACTGACTTGTTTATTTGACTGTATTATTTTTGGATCCAGATGAATTTTGGATGTGAAACAATGTCGTCTGGAAGGTGTGTAAGCCTCACTGCTGTTACACATCCAGCCTCTAACTGCAGGATCACATCCAGAATTATGTTTCCTCGTTGTTGAATGGATGTGGAGTCTTTTCCACGGCCACAGTGGGACTGAAGGAATGGTGTTTACTGCGCAGGGCCGATTGGACCGCAGAACTCTCACACAAACACAAACACACACACACACACATGTTTAAACACCTTAAAAGAAACAAACAAAGGGTGTGTTTCACAAAACTAGCAAATCTCCTGTTATTATCAATAATAAAGACATTTTTAACATTAGAGTTTTTTCTCAGTATGAGTAGCACTACACATAAACACCATTCAAACATGAGTACACTTGTATGAGCCAAATTCACCACCCCCATCGCCCCCCCAGCTGTTCCCTGATTGGCTGATTGTGTCGTCACAGAGACAACAGCTGTCTCCAGGATGAAGAAGCTACTTTGAGGGTGCCAGCCAGTCTGCAGGCCTGCAACTGGATAGTCCCTGGGGTTCCTCTCCGGCCTTCACAACCCACACTCACACAGTCATACACTGTCACAGACACATGGGCAGGACAGCAGGATTAGCGCCCTCTAGAGAGAATAAAGTTCTGGAGAGATGGGTTTATCACTTGGTCTGGCATTTGCTTGAGTGTGAGAAGAAACAGAATAATTCTTACACCCCTTACAACAACTTCCATAACTTCTGGTTTGTAAAAATAACGCAGCAATTAAGATGCTGCAGCAACTTTAAACAAAAACCTATTGTTCTGGTCATGTTAAAAAATGATTTGCGATAGGAATAAAGCTGTTTTGAGTGAGTTTAGTTATAAAACTAACAACGCATTTCATGGAAAAATGTGTCAAGGAACCATGAAATTACACTTCACAAGGAGCCTTAGTGTCTGTACCATACGGAAATGGCATTAAGCGGCACAGCTGAGGTCTGTGTCCACTTTCTCATGGGGTTCTTAGAGTTTTCATCAAGTCCCAACTGTTAGCACGCTTAAATGAAACCAGAAAAGCCGGAAACTCCTCAGAAGGTACTTTGAGTCTGAGCTGAGGTACCCAGGAACAAACGGCAAACGATAATTAGTTATGTTTTTGATTGTTAGTTAATCAGGAATGAATGTATAAATAATGTATACACCTAAAAATGTCTAATTCCTAATAATCTATGAAACCACTATCCAAACACAGTTTACAAGGAAGTTTTAAGATTGGGACAAATGGTGATAAATATTATCTTAAGATTTTTTCAAAAATGCATAAAATTCTATTTCAAGCTACTTTGTCACAAAAAATTTGAACATATGTATAAATTTTTTTTTGTTCTTTTAAATCTGTCATTTGGGAGTAATTATGAAAATATAAATCAATCAAAGTCTTGGAGTCTGCAGATGACAGCTTCGTTCATGACTGTGCTGCTTCACTGATGGAGGCCGCGCTGCGTGCTGCATGTGTTGTTGTGACTCCACTACAACTGTCAGAGCAATGACCTGTGTGATCTGCACCTGCCACTGACGCAGCAAATGTACGTGCACACTTACACACAAGCACATAAAGAGACGCAGAGGCCGCGCTCAAAGGAGTTGGACGGAGCCAGACATCCGACTGGGCTGCCATGAAGAACATGCCACAGGACCACCTAACTCTTTCAGTCTGGATCTGCTGGCCCAGTCCAACGTGTGTATGCATGCATGTTTACATTTCCATCTTTAAATGGGTAAATATGATCAAAATGAAAATTTCATATTAAAGCGGGGACTGCTAAATACCGACTTCGGGGTTGTAAATGGCCGCCAGTTTGAAACCCGTGCTCTACAGGGAGATGAGCTTGTTCTGCAGTTGTGTAGCCTGAACATCTTTAACCACAGAGCTAAAAAAATAAATTAAAAAATTTTTAAAAATTAACGAGTGGTTAAAACTCAAACGTGACTCTATCTTTCTTGGTCAAAAACAATAAAGCTAATTAGCTTCATAAATATTTAAAAGATCAAGTTTGCAAAGCTGTCTCTTTAAAAGTTCCAACTCCAACTTACATGAAATATTTTGGTAAAACTGTTAATTAAGGGTTAAAAATATGTTTTTGTAAATATTTTTTTTATTACATTATATATATTAATTTTCTTTGAAATTACCTTATCTTTAAAAATGACCACATTGTTACTTAAAAATAAACCTTGCTACTCATTTCAAGTCTATACTTTGCTGCTCACTGTACTGTAAACAACATGGAGTCACTGCAACTTTATTTATTTTGAAAAGCTGTGCTGCTTCCTAAATGTTTTAAATTGAAACTTAATGAACCAAAGCATAAATTGGCCAAAATTCAAGAAATTCTAAGAGACTAAACGCCACGGAAGAACTCTGATCTGAATTTTGTGTTGCTTCATCATAGCATGGCTTGCTTTTCCCTACTTCATCTTGTGTTTTTTTTCTTTTTTCTTCCAGTCTTTGTCCATAACACACACAGTCACACATGCACACACTGTCTGTGAGCACACACTTATAGTAAATGACAGACATGGCAGGTGTGGCCCCACTGTGGTCCCACCTGTCGATGTGACCACCTCTTTACCCCCTTGCCCCACCCACACACACACCCACAGACCTCTGACCCAAAGACTCGCTTCCAATCCCTTTGGGCGAGCTAACAGCCCCCATGTTGCTCCTAGTAACCATGACCCCAACCCTGGGGTTTCATAAATAAAGCTTAAGCCATATCTGCCTCAGCCTACTGTTTTTACCCCTCCTCACCCATGACCTTTGACCTCTGAACCCACCTACTCCTCCATTCTAACACTTTTGAGACACTAATGTACACCCCGACAAGCTCTTCGTCCTGGAATGACAACTAAAACGTTTTCAGTTTGGATCTGGATGTTAGCAAATTATCACGTCACTCTTTTAAAACTTATTTTCATAGATAAAAGTTTATGTTCTGGTGTTTTCACAAATATTCTTAGAATAACTTAAAAATAACTTTAAAGTTACATTATTGCCTTATCTGTTTCCATTAGATACATTTATTATGGAAAATTTGTGGCATTTTCATAATCAATGGAAACCCAGCTACTGATGTGTCTCTGTGATGGGCTGGAACCTGTCAGGGGTTTGTGAGCTCCTCACTGATCAATCATCAGAAAAGGAGAAACAAGTAAACAGATCTAAACAACCTAACAGCAGCGAATCTTTAATAAAGTCACAATAAATACCTGAAATGAAGAAACTGACTTTTGAGTCTGAACCAGCAGAAATGAGGCAGAAGAATCATCAACAGTCATTTTTATGTTCAGTTCCCGTCCTGAATTACTTTCATCTCAGCCTGTAGTTGTAATAAAGAAATCCTCCAGCTGTAGGAGCTAAATTTCAGCACGGAGTAGTAGGAAGCCTATTTCTGGTTTATTTTATTTTCTTCTTTGTTTATCCCTTTTAGCCTTTTTAACATGCATCTATAAAGGTGCCAGTGGTTTTTGGGTTGTCCAGGCCCGTGAAGGGTTACAGAGAGGAGGGGATACATCTTAAAGGAAACACATCTATCATAGACAATCCTCGCCACCCTCTGCATGAGGGCGTGGGTGCACTGAGCAGCTCCTTCAGTCAGACTCAAACCTCCTCGCTGCAGGAAGCAGCGCTGTTGCAGATGGTTCCTTCTGTCAATAGACTCTACAATGTCTCATAGACACTGGACACCTCTTTGTGTTTCACTTCACTTTTTTGTATGTTAATACAACCCTTCTTAAGTTGCTACTTTTTTCTTTATTAACACTAATTTTATATAGAGTGTCATGTTTAGTTTCTCCACTGGTGGCAGTCAAAATTTAAAATGTTTCTTTGGTTTTGTGAGGAGTGATCATCCTGTCATTGTTTTGATCTTTGGCGTTTTTTCCATATGTGGCAAAAGCAGCAAGTGATAGGGAAAAAAAAGACCTACATGGAGCATTTTGATAATAAAACTTAAGAAAAAATATTGGGGTTTGGCCCAAAAAAATTTCAAATGTCCAATTTTTTTGCTATTCTAAAATAAACTTAATTATTTTCAGTTTCAAATGTACTTTTTTTTTTGTTTAAAAACTTAAAATTTCAATTTCAAAACTTTTTTTCAGTTTTGAATCTTTTTTTTTTTACTTTTCACTGTTTTTTTGTTTGTTTGCTTGTTTACGAATCTGAAAATTTCCATTTTAAAACTTTTGGTACCGTTGTGGCGTGTTGGGGCGGGACTCACACTAAGAACCAATCAAAATCGATGGTAACGTGGTAACTTCAGTCCCGGTGCATTTATTTACTTCTATAATTGTGATGATTATGGTCAGAAAATCGCTGTGTAGTCTGTACTATCATAGTCTGAAGTTTTCCAAAGACAGGTGTAAAAAGCAGTTTTATCATGTACAAACCACGCTGCTCCAGCATGTTAAAGTGCCTTCAAACATTTGAAGCTGAAAAAAATAATTACGTTTATTTTAGAATAGCAAAAAGGTTTGGACATTTTAAAACATCGATATTTTTTTCAAAATGTTTATTTGGGATTAAAATATTTATGGCCCCAAAGTAGCTCCAAAGACTTGAGGGAAAAAAAGACTGAAATTGTAGTTGTTAAAGCTATATTTGACAAAAGTTAGTTTGACAAACGCTTAGTGTGGAAGAAGATAAAGGGACATTATGGACAATATTTAAAGATTTTCTGCACATTTGTGTGGACTGTTTTTTTTTTTCTGGAGTTCATCTGGATTCCCCGGCCTTCCTCCTTTCATCTCATCTACTCCATCATCTTACCATCTCGGATCATCTCAGCTCATCTACTCTACCCACCGTCTGGAAATCTCAGTTTGGACATTTAATGGGTTTTCTTTATTTATTTATTTTTTAGAGAGTGCACTCAAAAGTTTTTATGTTCTTCTTAAGAAAAGAAAAAAAAGAATTTGTCTCAAGTATGTATAGAAACTGTTTTTTTCCTGAGATCTAAATTTTATTTGAATATCTTTTTCACATCAATGGCCACTTGATTTTTTTGTTTCGGTTTGAAGTTTTACATACAGAAAAATCATTTCCAATTTGCACTCAGTTTTTTGCAGACTGTACTTCACTTTTTGTCATAATCTGAAATAATTATTCAATTCTAGTTCAACTGTTTATATTTTTGTTTATCTTTTCCCCTTTTCTTTCTCCTGCCTGTTGCATTAGTGTTCAACAGTCTACAGTAGAAAACATGTGCATGAACATTTAGGCTCTTCAGGCTCACCGGGCAGCCTATGATCTTGATATTTTTTGTGGGTCACCTACACGCCCCAGACAGTTTGGCCCTTTTTTCACCCAGACAGCCCATATCCAACCACAAGAGCAGTTGTGACTGAGGCTTTAGACACTGCTGCTTGCTCCAAGAGGATGATTGTAGCTGTTCGTTCTGTACTCGTGCATGTTGTGGTGGGGTCTCTTTCCTCTCTGACTCTGACCATTGTAGTACTTTGTGATAATGTTTGTGATGAAAGACTTACAGAGTCCTTTTTACTGCTACTGATAATGTTGCTGTATTGGACAGTTTGGATGGCGTAATAATAGACGAGTTTTCATGGCCATCGAAACAATTTCTGATACTTGGTGCACTCTTTTTTTGTTTTCCTTTTTTTGGAGATACAGTGTTATTATAACATTGCCACTTTGGTGTCCTTTGTGTTTGTTTATGTCTGTGTAGTAGAATTTATTAAACTGTTTTCAGTTGCTTTGAGCAAAATGACTAATTTTTACCTGTGTAATTTGTCAAATTGAACATAACTATCTCATGTTTATTTAGAAGAATAATCTTTTGTTCTGTTTTTGGAGATTATTAGGTTGATTTCTTATAGGTTGTCAGGTTGTAATGTGGTATTTTTATGTGCTCAGGTCAACAAATACAGTATACGATCATCCCAATACTATGTTTGTGAGTCACTCCCTGTCCATGAGTGAGCTTTCAGCTGATGCACTGATCTTTCTCGGGTGCATGAGTCAATGTTTGTCCCATATTATTAACTCCATTCTATATTTGTTTGGGTTACTCAAATTTGCATTGTCAGTGTAGTATAGCACTGACTTTGACCATTAGCTGTGTTTAATGGGAAATCTGATGTCGATTATTCTTACGTTTCATCTGACATCATCTTAAAATACAAAGATTTGTGCAACAAACTGGAAGAATTTCATTAAATATTTGTCACACTTATGTAATACTATAATGCTAAAAACTGAGATTATAGTCTAGCGTGTTTTTGTTGTTTTATTTCGTCCTAATAACTAATGAGTGGTCAGCGGGTTGACTGTCGCCTCTCCATGAAGCGCTTTGGGCTTCAACGTCCAAAGCTTGGCTCTTGATGCAGCTCCAGCAGTAAACTGGAAGGAATGTCTCAGTCTTGGCATTCACCATGCACGGCTGCTGAGGTAATCCCTGTTTTTTACAAGCCTTGACACAACGCTAGAAGCAAGAGGAGCTTTAACAGCTGTGACTAACTCACAGATGAAACAAACCACATTATTTGGCAAAGTCCCACACACTGCAAGCTTTCTTTGGGGTTGATTCCCCTTTTCATCCTGAGGACAAGGCAGATCTATCCTGTACTTCGCCAAAGAAGATTACCTAAAGTTTTAAAAGAAATTTTCTTTTGGTTCATTTTGCTTAAGTTTAAATGTAATGTTTATAACTAAAGAGCAAATTGTTGTTGCACTAATCCAAATAATGTATAGTTTCATAGTTACACGAGTAAGAATCAGGTTGAAGGTAGAAAAAAAAACCTGTCAAAACCTTTATAATTAATATAATATATTTTACATTATAAATACAGAAACTGACATACGCTTTTTTGTATTAAAATCAAATATCTCGTAAATCAATCTTTCCAGTGATACATGCTTTTGTGAGTATAAATACTCTTGGTACCAAGGTGAGTACTGATACTAGTATGGTGGTATTGATTCAATCTTTACTCTTGATACTTTCATCCCAGTGTTGCTCAATGTGTACAGTAAAGTACTTGAATTTACTTAGAGAATTTGTGTCTTTTCAGAATCAGATCTTCAACCAAACACAAGCTCTGCCTTAGCAATGGCTCCTGTAACTATACATCTCCATCAGCTGCAACAAAAAACAGGAGTTGGGTAGAGTTTCATACTCAAATCCTCGAATCGCAGCATCATCACAGAGCAGGCACTGATGTAACGACTGAAATGCGACTATTCACAGAAAAAACCAATTCTTTGGTGGAAAATGAATGAACCGGCATTTCCATTTCCAAACAAGATTCCAAAATTAGTGTTATGGGTTTGGAAAATGAATGAATAAAAAAAGTGAATGAACAGGGCGCCAGTTCCACATCACTGTCGAGCAGTTTGTTTTTGATAACCTGGTGGTACTTCTCTCTTCAGGGAAGACAGCAGGCATACGTATGCATTCCACAAGATAAATGTTTGGGTAACTAAATCATTGAGGACATAGGTTCTTTATTTTTGGCTCCTGACAGTATGAGACTTTCTGACATTGATCCTCTATATGCAACATTCCCAAGAAAAGGATTTTACAAGGTGAGTGAAGGATGACTGCTGAGATGTCATGTTCAGGTTTAGATCTTGAGGCTTTGTTTCCTGTAGTTACATAGCGTAATAGTAAAATATTTAAGTAAAAAAAAATCTAGCGATAATTGTTGAACAATAATTTTTTTATTGTTCACAGGACATTACTGTCATTGTTCTCATTAATATAGTTTATCCTAGCAGTGGTTTCTCACTTTACAGGTTGTATTGTCTTACTTGGCCTTTGGTCCTGAGACTCTTCTAGTTGAAAGACTTGTAGAAAAGTTTGTGGATCGTCATCACAGAAATCAGACATCTCGCAGTGCACTCAACACTTTTTTTCGTTGTGACACTCTCAACCCGGCATGTTGTGGCCCCGCTGGCCCCCAGCGAGGGATTAGTCAACTACGCCGGGAAAAGACGTGTGAAATTGTGGCAGGCACGAAAATAAAATGACGGCGTTTGTGAGGCTGTGTGCGGAGGAGAGTGCTAGCTGTTGGCACGCACGCCGCTCTGTAAGCTGATCCGTACCCATGTGAGTGCCCTCTAAGTACTCCAGCCAACTGTGAGCCAGAGTGAGTCAGGGGCTGTGATCACGACTGACAGCAGGTGCTCTGAATACGAAACACTATCACCTCGACACACTGCAGCTGTATTCTGTAATTGATTAGAGCAAGTTTTATGACAGAGAGGACTGAGGCATCCAGCCACACTCATGCCTGACCAAGACTTCTCTTTAAGTGCTTAGGACCAACCATATGCGTCAGGAAGCGTTACTGCTAATCATTGGGTGAGACGATTAATGCGCCGAAAGAAAATTATTTAAAAAGTAGACAAAAGCTTTGTGATTCTCCCGTTTCATCTTAAAGTTGGACTTCAAGACTTCAGTCAAGTGTGACGCATTTGGATGAGCATCAACTTAAACTTTAACTCAAACTTTTGCTCTCATATTTGCAATCATAAAAATGAGAGGCTCCATACACATAGAGCACCCTCCACAGGACACTACAGGGGATGTGGTCAAATCAGACCCTCCAGTACCCCATAGAGCAGGGGTATCTAACTCAATCACACAAGGGGCCAAAATCCAAAACACACCTTAGGCTGTAGGTCGAACAAGATAAACATTTATTGAACACTCTGAAACTTGTTTTTAAAACTTTTTAGCATAATTATAAACTAGATATATAACACTACCTGCGATAATGCTAGTGTGAATGCTGTAAGCTGAATTTGGCCACTGACGATGCTAGTGCTGATAGCTAAAGATGCTGAAATTGATAGCTAAAAACACTGAAGCTAATAGCTGAAAATGCTGAAGTTGAAAACCAGCTAAAATATTAGCTAAATGCCAAGTTAGTGTCACGAGTCGTAGGTTCCAACTCTTTGAGAGGGATCGGATGCCGTGCAGGAGTCAGGACAACCAGGTTTGACCAATTCAGGGGAATGAAAGTTTTTGTCCACAGGGTTTTAAAAAATAAATATATTAAAAGATTAAAAAAAGAAAGGAGAAGAGTCAATAAAAAGCGTCCAGGCACAAATGGTCCACGCTGACATCCTGGTCCAAGGAGCACACAGTCCAAACCCAGTCCAAGGAGCACACAGTCCAAACAGTCTAAAACACATAAAACCAAATAAAAACAAGATAAAAGTCAATTAAAACCCAAAGCATGCAATAAAATGATCTAAAATGGGTTCGGAAAGGTCTCCTCGGATAGTTAAAAAGGGGAGACGGAGAGGGTACTTAGCTCAGAGAGGGGTGGGTCGCAACCACACCCCTCTGCTGCTGGTCTTCAGCGCGCCCCTCTCCACCTCGCTGTCCCGCTGCTCCCTGGGAAGGCTTTGTGCTGCAGTCCTCCACCACCGGCACCTGAATCCCCGCTGTAGGCCAGAGTCTTCGCAAGGGATCCACAGGCACGCACGCCGCAGCTGGTGCTTGCAGACCCAGCTGCCTGTGGCTCCGGGGGATGGGGTAACCCCCCCCAGGGTTACCAGAGGCAGCTCCCCCTCTGTCCTCCGTGTCTCTCCTGTGCCTGGCGTCCTTCCTGTCGTCTGGCTCTGCTGCTAGTCCTTTTAAAGTATCCAGCATTGAGAGCCACCTTGCCCCACACCTGTTGCTCATCAGTTCGTTGGTGGGGCATTCACTGGCCCTCAGTCAGTTTGAGCAGAGCCAGAACATTAAAAACCCAAATAAAATACATATAAGAAAATTAAAAAATCCACCCTGTGACATCAGCCTAAAAAACTAAATTAACTTAGGTTAGCCAAAACAACTAGCATGTAGCTGAAAAAATAGCTCAACTTCAAAATAGCCTGAAAACAGAAAAAAGCCTAAATTAGTCAAAACAGCTATCATGTAGCTGAAATATTGGCTAAACTCAAAAGCAGCCGAAAAAAACGGAAAAAATCCCAAATTAACCAAAACAGCTAGCGTGCATCAAAAATGTTAACAGCACACTAGCATCAAAAATGTTGGAGAGAGAAAAGTGATTTACCTTCCTAAGGCAACAGATGGTTTGTCTGGTGTAACAACTCGCTCAGACTGCTGGTACCAGTCAGCTGCTTTAGGAGTCCCAAAAGCCTGTAGTCCAACCAGGCTTGGTAGGACCACTTCTTCAGCTTGATGATGTCCCTTACTTCTGTTCTCAACCTCCAGATTCGGGGACTCCCTTTTTCCTCTCTTTTTTCTCTGTTAAATTTCAAGGACTTTAAGTGATCAGAAAAATATTGCTCGCATGGACACCTGTGTGTTTCTACGGCAAAGGAGGTGGAAGGTATGCCATCAAGGTTCTACCTTAGAAGAAGAAAAGACCTTCATCTGATCATATTTCTGTAGGCAGCAGAAGAACAACTCCAAACATTTCTAAAGAGGTCAAAGGAAAGAGCATGAGGAGATTGGGATAGAAGGAGATTAATCCACAAGACAGCGGCTTCTGGAGTCTAAGAGATTTGGGAAGAATATCTGAGAAGAATTTTTGCCTGAGTTTCTGCATGAAGTGAAAATGTGCATTAGAAGCAATATTACCACATGCAAAAACACTTCATATTTAGGAATGACATTCTTAATCAAGTGACCTATAATCCTGCAGTTATCAGACTCAATGAATTCATTCGTTTAAGCTTTTTTGTGCAACTAATAAAGTAATTGCAAAAAAAACAGTTCACAAGTAGTTATTACATTTTTTATTATTTCAAAGATGTGAAAAAAACAGTAAAATAAAAAAATAATAATAAACAAAATTACTCACAACTGCAGTTGTACGCTCAAATATTTTACATTTAGATAAACATTTGGCAAACTTAGCTGTTTACGTTGAGCCCCTGATGTCAACTGAAACCTGTCAAACGGTCTCGCTTTGCCAAACTCTTTTCTCGAGGCATCAAATGATCATTCTGTGAAGTCAAAGTCCACCTGACTTCACTGCTTTACTCTGCAGGTGTCTTCACATGTCATGTTTGACCTCTGACCCGTCCCGACTTTGTTTATTCCCTCTTAATGAAGCTGTACTTTCACAATGGAAAACACACAGCAGCAGTCAGAGGAGTTGGTGTGACGGCCCTTTTCCTCCGCTTGTCTCTCAGTCTTGACCTTTTTTTTCCTCGTTGCTTCAATCTGAAGAACACAAGCTGCCCTGGGACTCCGCTGGATGTGTCAACAGGTCTGTTGTGATCAGGGGATGAGAGCGTCTTGGCTGCTGAGCTTAAAGGATTGTTGAAGAATGTAAATTCAGGCGCGGTTTGGGGGGAGGTCAGACATGTCATAGGGGGAATGGGGGTCATCTGGGTTCCTTGGACACTGAACAACCAAAGTCAAGGCTAATAGGAAACCAAGACTCATTTTTACTGCACAAGACAAAATGTATCAGTCATAAGTTTTCTATTATTTTTGTTTACACTATGTTTTCCTGTTTTTGCTGTTACTATTTATTCAGTCCATTGACAGATTTTGCGTTCGTCCGAGTCACCACTGCTCTACTGTGCTGCTTCTCCAGAGATTAAATCTCTATCAAATTTAGCGTGTCTTAATCTTGTGTCTGTTACAACGGCACCAAGAAAGTGTCTGAATTATTAATATGCAGAAAACCCTTTTGAAATTAAATTTCAAAAGCTCCACAGCAAATATTCTGTTGAATAGGGCTGGGCACCAATTGTTTTTTTTTTTTCAGTTCGGGTGCTAAAGTGGTTCTTTTGTTTCTGTTTCAGTTCCTATTCTGTGCCAATTTCAGTACTTTAGAGATAAAAATAATTCCTACGTCTTCCCAAATCAACACATTTTCCTTCCCAAGTCGTCACATAGGCCTACTGATGCATGGTTAAGACCTCCGCGTCACAAATTGACATTTTGGGTGTTTTCTACGTTTTTTTGACGTTCTGGCTGTTCTTTTTAAATCAGACCTCCACAACCTCGGAGTCGCAAACCGGTGGTCATGTGGCGAATTCGCTGCTCACCGCCTGTCAAATTTGTGATCTTGAGCTATACGCCGCAGCCGCGTGTGTGTCTGTCACACTTCCAATGATTATAAGGGTGATAGATGATAGATGATCAGGTTTATTTATTGTGAGGAGTTCTACAAAAATGTACACAAAAAAAGAAAGTAAGAAATCCTTCAAAGATTTTCTAGCTTTGGGGCTTTTATGTCACTCGGGGGGTGTGTCTGGATGATAGCCGCTTCCACTGTGTTTCTGTGTCTCTGTGTTTCTGTGTCTCTGTGACTCAGTTTGAAGGCTGTCTCACATTAACCTGAGAGGTGGAAAAAACAGGGCACCTTTTTTTCTATTAATGTCTTGACAAATTAAGAATAATATCACAGTTCAGGAGAAATGAGCCGGCTGCTCTGCTCCATGCAGCACCTGTCTCTCTCCCAGCGTATTGAGCCAGTGAGCTCAGCTGAAGTCCAGGAGACCGGTTGCAACCAGAGAACCACCGCGCTGCAACAGAGCAAAATGCTCATTTTGGATTAGTATTTTACCTGCTGATCGGGTCACTGAAACCTCATGTGCCCAAAGCTGAGTTCCTGATTGGCTGATGTGACGCAGAGACCACTCAAACTTCTGTGACCTGCTGTGAAATGCAGCCAGACACCAGTCTTAAATGAGCCCGCCCACTATCACAGGAAAGACAAAATGATTGGCTAGAATTTCAAAGTACTGAACAGAGTAAAAGTGATCGACATGTCCTAAGACAAATAGACCTTTGATCAAACTAAGCACCGAAATGTGGAACCGTTTGCAGCAGCTTCTCTCGGTTTGGTAGAACTGCGTAAATCATAACGTTCCCACTCGGAACTGAGTTTTGGTGCCCAACCCTACTCTGGAAGCTTTCCACCTGATGTGCTTTTGTAAGAATGCATGTCGGTTTAAATCACTGATAGTAAATCACTCACTGGTGTTGGAGTATAAATAAAACACTATAACACTGCTGCACTATATAGCGTTCCAATATATTTTCCAAACTTGGTAAATCCCTATTACGGTTCACAGTGCTGCTGGAGCCTATCCCCACTACTGTTAGGCAAATTGACTGTCAATTTTGTGCCTCACAGTGGAGAAAAACCAACAAAACTGTTGCCATTTGGGCATAAATCACAATTACATTTGCCTCAAACCAACTGTTATAATTAGTTTATTTTTTTAACTAAAATCTTGGAATTTTACACAAACACACAATAAGGATCGGGAGCGCGATACACAACAGTAATTAATATTAGTCTGTTGCCTTGAATATCTATCATTTGAATACATTCAATCTCAGAGCTCGACCTGTGCCTAATTAGTGGCCCTGCATGATGAATTGCTGGTCCTGTTTTTTTAGGAACTTCTGCTATTTAAATATCTTACAAACATCAGTCAGTGGTATTACCTAACTCTTGCTGGTTTTGCAGTTCTAGCACCAGCGCCAAGGTACCACAGCAGACTTCTGTGCTCTCCTCCTCATCTTCTCATTACCCCATGCAGATGTTTAGTTCATGGCCCATAAAGTATCAGGTGACACAGATCTAATTGATATCAAAACTCTAGTTGGGGAAGCCTAAGCCCATTTGTGCTCTCAGGTTACAGCCGGTTATAACTGCAGTCTGACTTCTGACAGCGACTTTGAGCATGAAACACGCACTGTCTTCACTTTAAAGTAGACGAAGGGTGAAAAAGAAACCGCAGCTGAGGAAGTGTCCCACTGAAGCCCCACATTCCCTGATTTCACAGTATTTTTGGCTCATTTTAGAGTTTAGATTGACATGAACGTGCTTACTTTTATCTGCCTAAATAAAGCAAAACAAAGGCATTAAAGGCTCTTGGGTAAACAGTGAGTTTATATGGGAAAATGATCCATAGTGAGGCATTACAATGCAACTGAGAGGGGAATTGAGAGCTTAAGGAGAGGATGTGTTGGTAATGACCTTAAGGCGACATAATCCTCCCCATCTGGACCCAGCGATTGTTTGATATTTATGGTCGATGATCAGCATTAGAAGGTTTGTTGTTTTCTGTTGGAATGATTATGAAAGACATGGAGCATGGGAAAAGGGTTTGGATTTGTTTGGTTTTCATTTCGTTTTAGATTCAAGCAGCAGATCAGTTTCAGAGCCGGTTCTCTGCCTCTGCACAGGGACTGAGGGAAGAATTTTCTCAGACTGGAAGGAGTTTTAGACCTTCAGACTAAAAGCTTTGACCTCCTGCAGACAGCTTCTGCTGGATGCTAGAACTCCATCGTCACTGAAGCAGAATGTGAGTGTGCCGTTTAGAACAGTGGAGTCTGGAACAACCGAAGCACCGCAAAAAAATAAGACAATATCTCCTCTACAGCCTTTTGTCCAACAAATGTCGCTTGTTACTTTCAGAAAAAATAAACAATTAAACTTCAAAATATCAAATACTTGTGTTTCACTAAATAGTTTACAAATGAAGATAATGTCAATTTCACATAATTTAGAGGAAAAAAAGGCCTAATCCTTGCTACAAGATGAAAACTCATAAAGAGATTGAAATGAAACATTTGTACATGTTAAAATGACTCAAATATTCAAATTATCCTGTGCTGACACAGCAATGGGGAAAAGTGGGGAGTAAAACTTAATAAGAAGCTGATCATGTAATACCAAAAAGTCTGAAATTAACTAGAGACAAAGACAAAGAGCATCTACAGAGATCCAAAGTCCAACCATCAACAATCAGAGAAAAAATAAATATGTCTTAAACACTTAATCCATTACCAGTTCAACCTTCGACAAATGAAATGTTGCATGAACTCGGGATTTTTGGAAAAAGAGAGACATGCATCCACAGCCTATCTAATTGAAAAGCAAATTTTCTGAGAGAAGATGCAAACATCCATGCTCTTTGGTCAACCTGGTGACGGGATACAAGTGACATTTAGAATCAGCCCAAACCTGACTTTGTAAAGCTAAATCTGATGGACCTAAAGGTCTTATGAGTCCACTGAGGAGGGAAGTATAACGGGACTACAAATGCAGAGAGCCCTGTCAGTGACACAGGAAGAATGTTGTGAGCCTGTAAGCCTCCACTTTGACATTAAAGTCCCCCTATGAAAATGTTTTTTTATTTAAAAATTTTTTTCTCTCTGTGGTGTTTTAATTCTGAAGTTTTTAACCAAAATCCCACAACCTAAATGTCTTAAAAAAACATGGAATTGTTTCAAATCAGAAACAATTTCTACAATCAACAAATTTGTTTCAATCAGTCTTCATCATCTGTATAAAAAAAGCTGATGTTATGAAACTTTTTTAAACACAATTTATTGTAGGAGCATTTTATTAAATAGTGCTGTCCACTTTCTTGTGTACTTCTTTCCTATAAAAGTATTCCATTTATTGTTTAACCCGGCCTCTTGGAGCAATGTTTGAAAACATGTTCTTTAAAGCAGAACCTGTAATCCTGCCATTGTAATTCTGCTTGGCTGAAGCCATCAGGTGGACGTCGCTGTCTGTGAGGAGGTCTGGCACAATCATGTCCTGTGACAAAAACTGAGAAAAGAGCATCTTTATTTAAGAATCTTTTGGTTTTAAAGAGCTCCAAAGTACTCTGAGATTTTCCTGCCAGGCTGTCTTATCTCAGTCATTTCAGTTGCCAGTCTTTGCTGACCTTTGGCTCACTTGTTTGATTAATGACTTTTTAACACTATTTTGGTCCGGAGCTTCACTGAGTGAATGAACAGAGTATGTGACCTTCTCCTGAGTTTGACTTGTCAGTAAAGACGTGTGACGATGGAGGCGTTTTAAATCATCAACATAATGATGAGCATGCAGTTTTCAGCAGAGCAGATACTGATACACCTTCACTAGTCCTCTGCCACACCAACAGGAAAGCTGAGTTGGAAAAACAAGAAGATACTTACTGCCTTCTTTCCGTGGATCTATTTCAGTCCCTTGTAATCATATCTTTCTGTGACGTTAGCTAAATGCTTGTTTTCATTTTGAGACATGCTCAGCACTGTGGCATGGCTTTTTAATCTTCTGCCATCATCTGATATTTGCTCCACTCTGAGATAAAAGTGAAATGAGCTTTTATATTTATCCTGCTGGGTCATCGGTTTATTTAAAGAGCAGTAGAACATTGCATTTGTTTATTTGTAAAGAAATATATCCAGTTTTCAAGTCTCGTCTAGTGCAATATTGCTTTGAAGCTTCTGTGTTAATCAAAGATAACAGGCAGTGAACTTTTTGCACTAGTTACAAATAGATCAACTCATTTAATCTGTGTTCTGACACAAAACCTGGATCTGTTTGAGTCCTTCCTGCTTCTGGGTTTCCCCTATACCACCCAGATGGAACACACAAAAGTCAAAGCAGAGCTGGGGTTACATTGTAGTCATATGTAAAGATGTGTTTCTATTGTTCATCCAGTCATGATTCAAACATAACTTGTTTTAGACAAACGTAGGTAAGACTTTGCGAGTCATACCAAAGACTCTGAAACTGGGACCCAGTGCCTCCTTGCTTGGATTGGGGAGTTAAACCACCAAATGGTTCCCGAGCGCGGCTGTGTCTGCAGCTCACCGTTCCCCCAGGGGATGGGTCAAAAGTGGAGAGCAAATTTCATGCACTTAGGTGGGTGACAAATAGTGGGACTTTAACTTTAAGACATTATATCTCAATGGTAGAATCAGGTTAACAAAATGTGATTGCAGTTTAGATTTTTTTCACAAATTATTCAACAGAAACTCCAGTCTATCATTTTATTTGTAAATAGCCTCACTTTTTTGTGTTTATTAATGTTTACCTGAATGCAGCATTTACACCATTTTTTATTTATTTATATATTTTTTTTGGCTGTCTGTTACAACCCCATCTAAATTTGTCTCAATTCAATTTTTCAATTTTCTTAAATCTTTTCATATCCATTTTTTTTAAGTTATTGCAAACGTTCTTATACATTGGGTTGAAAATTTGTTTTTTTTTTTCAAGCAATCAAAGCAAAAATAATCCATAAACAAGACAATCAGCAGATGTTCATCCATACCGACATATCAAACATAGGATAATTAGGCCTCACATTTATTGCAAAATATTCATGCAATCACCAAGTAATTAATTCAATTATTACTCTTACTGTAAATTAACATGTTTGTTCTTTTGTGTATATCCCAATGAAACTATTAACTATTAGGATCGTCACAAGAAGTTTAAATAGATTGCTTTAAAGGTAGTGAGAGGACTTCATATAATCCCACATCTGCTCCACCTTACTTTTATTTTTCTTTGCTTAAACTATCATTGTTCGGATTTCAACTTTCGAATAGTTATTTATACTTTACCAACACTGTTTCAGGTGTTGGTAATGCATTAAGAATCTTTAAATATCAATAAGTCAGATGACAAAGATGAAGTACATAATGTTTATGTAAATTGACATAACAGTATTTCAGAAATCTGTATAAAATCTACAGATAAAGTATCAAAAAAGTGCAGATTAGAAAAATCATTAACATAAATCCCATTTGGGGAAACGAAGTGGGGGTGATATGATTAAACACCAATCCTTTTAACCATCTTCAATAATTGATTTAGTAAATTATTATTGATATTATTGTTTTTTTTTTCATTAAAAAAATTGGGAAATGAAAGGAAACAAAAAGAAGAAAAATTTTTTTTTTCTGTCTCTTGCGTTCAGGAGTTCAGTCTCCATCAATGTACTCATGAAGGTCTTCTACGTCTGTGAGAGGGTGAGATGAGGTGCAGGAGTTTGACTTGTTCTTCACTCGACATTAGTGACATCTGCTCGTGCAGCTGAACATGTGCAGGACAATTTGTTGATTCTTCCAGCAGTGGACAGCTGCACCACAGTCAAACTGCTGCCCTGGCTGGATTAGACCGTGGACTCCTTCGTACTTTTACACTGTCCTGGCTCTATGCTGGCAAAAAGTGTTGGTCAAACCAACTCTGTTCCCCTCAACAAATCACAGAAGAGAGATGTCACAGTCTCAGGTAGTGGACTTCTGGCTCGTTATTCACACATTTCATTT
Source organism: Oryzias melastigma (assembly GCF_002922805.2). Classification (NCBI taxonomy): domain Eukaryota; kingdom Metazoa; phylum Chordata; class Actinopteri; order Beloniformes; family Adrianichthyidae; genus Oryzias; species Oryzias melastigma. The sequence continues at coordinate 200,632 of NC_050517.1, forward strand.
TGCCTTTCACTCTCTTACATGATGGCACAGCAGGGGAAAAATGTTTTACTAAACCAGGACTGTGATACTGCACAGCAGATCCAGAACCTACGTTTCATTTATTTATTTATTTTTTGATCTAGTAAGTAAAGTTTTTTTGTTAAAGCCCTTTTTCCAGAAAGAATCACAAAGTGCTGAACACTGCAGGGCAAACATGCTTAAAAAAAACAGAACAACATTTATTTTAAAGATAAAAACCTAAAATTACAAAATAGCAACCCACAATTACCCTGTTGAAATAAGAAAATCTTCAGTTATATTTTAAAAATCTCTGAGTCAGAGAGGCACAGGAACAGAGACAGAGCATTAAAGAGACCAGGAAACATTTCTTAGAAATTACGATCCCCTCTAGTTTTAAATGTGTGACTTGATGATCAAAAAGCACTAAAAACAAGAGTAAGGACTACAATTTTAAACCTGGGAGGAATGGAGTGCCACTCAACCTGCAGTGATTTGTGCTTTTTTGCCTGTGAGGGTTAAAAGACGTGCTGCACAGATCTGGATGGCTAAAAAGACAGTACATTTTCTTTTGTCTTAAAGGTTAAGAAATAATCCACAAATAAACATTAAACAGGATTTGAGTTTGGAACAAACTGAATTGTGAGTCTGTTTAAGAGCCGTGCTTTCCTTTTCCTCAGGTACTACACCGACATCCGTCAGACCATCTCTGCCAGCGATCAGGAGAGGAACTCGGCTCTGGCAGAGCTCTCTCGGTTAAGACGTCTGCTAGCATATTCAGCTGGAAAATGACTCATAAGTTGAAATAAAATCTGGAAGTCGATTTATTTTGACTTTCTTCCTCTCCTACAACAGAATTATGCACTAGATGTCAACTGTCTTGTGACGTTACAATGAACTCTACAAATATATCAACAAATACTACGATCAGGTCAGTATTTGTCTGTTCTTCATGACAGAGACAGAGGAAAAAAATCTAAACTCTTCCCCTTAAATAGAGTTGTACAAGCACAGAAACAAGCTGATTAAAAAAAAGAAGTGGAAGTTAAAGTCTCATCAGTCATCACACCTCTATACTTCATATTTGAAGCCCAATGAGGCAAATTTCCTTTGTGATATTGGGCTATATAAATAAAACTGAATTGAATTAAATATTTGACCCCTCCCCAGGGGGGGCAGTGAGCTACAGACCCACTCAGGCTGTAGCTCACTATTTTTTAAAACGTTCTCTTCACAAAGCAGCTTGAAGCTTAACTTTGTTAAGCTTAACTACCAAAACAGAATATGATCATTTAACCCTTTAACACCTGAGGGGTTGTTGGTGACGCTCAAACACAAAATCTTAAACACACTGTAACTTTTTAACCATTAGCACGATCATTCCAGTACATTATGAAGGAGAAAAGTGGCTCGATGACCCTAATAAGATAAAATTAAAAAATAAAAATTAAATCAACCTAGCATTATGGGGCAATGGGTTGAATGATTTGTCAGTACTCCTTTACTTTAAACAAGGAAAGTGATACAAATGTTTATCGTCACGATAGGTTAATTAAACCATCAGTTCAGAGAGAAAGTTCACCTCTTACCACTTGTTTTTGTCCAGATGATCATGCAAAAGTTGTTTTAAAGAAGCCTGTGCAGTGATACAGAACATTTAGGCTGTGTGACAGGAACTTCTTTTTGAGGTGTGCATGTGGTATGGTCTTAACATTTTTAATCCACACCCAGCAGCCAATCAGAATGGAGTATTCACCCAGACCATGGTGTAAGTCCAAGTAAACAATACTAAATCTCACATGTTTCCTTCTTCTAAACAAATAAACAATTATTTCCATTTGTTTCTCTGTGAAACACATTCAAGCTCACTCTCATGGACTCCAACAAACAGACCTACTTTGGTGTCCAACACAGTTCAAAAACTCCCTAAATACATCCTTGAGTTGGTCACACTTTGAAAGCTGTTATTATTAAAGCAAAAAAGCCTTTTGAACAAAAAGTGGTGAGAGCAGAGAACGATGTTTTTGCACTTTTTGCGTCTGATTCTGTTCCCCTGAAGTCAGAACAGCTGGAGATTTCTGCAACTGATTGTGAAAAGACGGGAGAG
>NC_050517.1:208732-220704 GCF_002922805.2 Oryzias melastigma
CAGTCCCAAGTCTGGGTAAATGCAGAGGGGCATGTGAGAGGAGCAGTTAGCAGGAGCAGGGACAAAATAAGAACACTGTTCTTCCGTCCGCTCCCTTTCATTCATGGAGTTGCAGGACTGTGTTGTATTCTGTATTTGATTTTTGTTTTGATGTTCCCGATGCTTCATGAAAGGAAACAAATAAAGAAAGAAAGAAAGAAATATTACATATCAGCACCCCCTTTCACAGTATGAGCCAGCAGGATTCCATTACATGCCCGGATTGGCGTAGCCGGATCCCTGCTCTGGACCTGACTACCTGGTGGGCGGATGTCTTCAGTTTTCTTGCATTTGGTAAATTAGGATCAGACTGTGATTTTCTTGTTGTCTTTTAAACAAATGAAAAGACTGTTGAAGTAATTCAGGTGTGAAAAAAATGAATCCATGAATAAATATTTCAAAAACACTGCAAATTCAGTTCGAATTCCAGCTGATCTCCTCTGACATAATACTTTTTGACTAAATTAAGTGAGTTTTGCATTCAAATCTAACACAAACGAGAAGATCCTGTAAATGTTGTATTCCACATGCAGTATTAATTGTCTTTGGCACATTTAATTGTTTGAAAGTGTTTGACACAACAATCACAGTTTCCTTCTTACACTTCTGTTACTCTGCAGATCTAATTTCCTTTGTTTTTCAGAGGAGTAGCATCAGATTTTGGGCATGGGGGGATTCAATCTCCTGCACTTCCTTTACTTTTTTGTGTTCAATATTTTCAATTTGACTTGGAGTAAAAGAAAACTTTATAACTTTTAACTTGTCACATCTGTCACGTTTTTAGGCTCCGTGTCCTTCTGCAGAGGCAGAGCATTCTGGGAACATGTCCAGCAGCAGCAGGGAGTGAAGTGACAGCTCCAGGTGGTGGAGCAGAACGCTGGAAAGGACAACAGGCAAAGCAGCAACTGTTGGCCCGATGCCGAGGTATGAAGCCCCTTTGCTCACATAATAACCCGACTGTGAGGGAAGATTTGCTGATCAGGAACAAGAAGTGTTTCTGGGGGAGATTTTGGGGGGGGTTGCAGCTTGTAGAAATTACCATGCACATTTTTTCTTATTTTTACAGGTATGAACTATAACATCAGTTCAAATTTTGTCGCTTGAGCCTCTTAAAGACAAATTTTCTCACAGTTCTTTCTTTCTCACATTTAATAAAATTATACTCTCATCCGATTTTGAGATGTGAGTCACTCTGGAAAATGCTATCTATTAATAAACCAAGTATGACTGTCTGGGTATTTTTATGTAAAGTCTCTGCAAAGCTGAATGTGTGTGTATACAAATTTAGAATATAAATGATCAAACCTTCACTAGTAAATTAAATTGACCCTTTGCTCACATGTGCCTAAAAGAACAGATGGTTAATGACAAATATATGGCAACAAAAAAGAAAAATTGATATTGATGACAATGTAAATGAACTCCATGAAAGCACTGATGCATGTTTCTTATGTTAGCTTGTTTCTGAGAACATGACAGTGAAACATTTTCTGTATTTCTAAATCTCGCAGCCACATAAGAAAAACCCCCATTTAACGATGAGTCATAGCCTTTTTAACAGTTTACTTCTTTGCTGACGACAGTCAGCTGTGTGCTGCTAATCGAATGAAGGAGTTCACTTTAGTAGCCAAGCCATTCAGCTTTAAAGAAAGTTTGGTATGTTGGTTCTTCTGGATCATGTGTTTGGTTAAACAATGTAAAAGGAAATTGGATCAGCAGGAGTTCCAATAACTTGCTGTGTTATTCTCAAGAGTTTTTTTATGAATCGATTAAAACAAAAGAGCTATGTCCGACTCTGTGGAGCTCAGTTAGGTTTTTAAGGGTGGGGTCAAGATGACCCCACTTTTAATGTAAACATGCTTAGGATAGTACAAGGGTTAACCTCTTACAATCTGGTAATGTTGTGATAGAAACGAGTAACTCAAATTCAAACAAACCCGAGATTTGTTCCTCATCCTGCAGTGCTATACTTTCATGCATTTTTTGACCAATCTACCACAACAACAGTCATGGGTGACGACACAGCTTCATGACTGTTTCCCTTCTGACTTCTTCCCGGTCCGGGAGGCGTGCTCTATTTTAACTCTCTTCAGCTCTCTCTGCAATCTGCAATGAGCGGTCATTTGCGCTGAGTTTGAGCGCAGGTGAGTGCGCGTGCAGCGGCTGTGGGGTTTGGGGTTAGCGGACGCGGAGCGGTCCATCACATGTGGAGCACAACATGAACAAAGTATAAAAGGATTTGTGATCATGTCAGTATTATGTACAATTGTTTATTTGTATTGTTTATTTGGGAAAGCAGACAGTTTGATGTAAGGAACAAAAATAAAACATACTTGGACTTAAAATACCTTTAATTCATTGTGTTGAGAAAAAAAACCTGAAAAAAATTTTTTTTTGACTTAAAGACTGCAAATCGAATCAAATTGTGGCTTGACGGACTCATTACATCCTTACTTGTAGCTTAATAACGCATTACTATTGCTTGTTAATGTCTTATAAATAGTTTATTAAGGACACTTATTATAAAGCGTTACCAAAGGTTTTTTTAACACATTTTGCTTTAAATTGTGCAGGCATTTTATTTTTAAACATAGAATCAAAATGACAGAACTAAAATATTTTTTGAATAATTATGAGAATAACAGCAGTATTGTTTTAAAGCCACATAGCTGAACAAGATTATGTTGGTAAAAAGGTATCAAATCAATCGGGAAGTTAAAAAAATCACGTTATATGTTACAGTTTGTCAATTTTTCTTCCTGTTGTGTCTTTACTGACTATTTAATGCACATGTGATGGAAACAAAAAGACGTCCAATCACAAGCTCTCTTCTAGCAAGTTGAGCCAATTCCAATTGGCTGTTGGTGAACCACAGTGTGTGTTGTGTTCACTAAACATATCATATGCCTTTTTTATTTGAGAAATGTTTATGACAAACTTTTATTTAACCACAGAGAACAAAACAATCTAAGGGTGTATATTCAGACTGGACAGATTTGGTTTGCTTAAAGTTTCTCCTGATAATTCAGAGCAAATCTGGGGACCAGGAACCGCTTATGTATCGAGTCGTGGACCAAATATGGAGATATGTATCGAATCATGTGAAAGAGAAAGATACAAAATTCTACAGAAACTAGAAAAATAAGTTTATTTCTCTGTTAGTCATTCTCATAGTTACAAAAGGACAAAACAAACCTGATGAGAGAGAGGCATTGGGTGGTAGATGTGTCCCCTTGTTTCTTAGGGAGACTCCCTGCGGTGTGTTTGACCCCGGCGTCACACTGAACTGAAATACCTGAACGGAGGCCTAGCAGGGTTTCTACACGACCTCCAGCTCAGCGCTACGGAGAAAAACATTGAGCTTGGGTGGTGTTTTGGTGTTCACTGGTCTGCTACCCATCACCCTCTCCTATTTACCCCCTTCCAGATGCCCCCTGATGACAGCATATCCCCCCTCACACACACACACACTCAGGACCCCTGGCATTGATATCAGCAGTCGGTTCTCCCTGAGGTTGGAGCGTGCCAGGCGACAGCTGCAGGGATCAGGGTCTCTTCCCATAACAACCCCTCCCCTAAACAATCCCCCAGCCACCCAAAACATACCCACAGACGCACACACTCCTTCCATAACACTTTGACTACATCAAGCCACGTGGGACAGCTTCCTCTTCAATGCAGCCATTGTGCTCTGGGCCAGATAAGCCCTTCATATAAGAGGGATGAAGCCCTGGACGCACACATGCACTTACACACACAAGAGCGCTCATTAGTGTGGTAGTGTGTTAGCACAAGGCCAAGGATGATGGACTGCTCTTTGATAACGGAGCAGCTGTTTTCTGAGTAGAAAATCGACTGGTTGAAATACACTAAAACAGCTAACGTGTTGCCAGGAGAACATGTGGACTTCACGACACGCATGCTTCATTTCTGAGTTCAAGTCCACGAGGAAGTTCTGACTAAACCCACAGGTTTGACTGTTTGGAGGGATGCTGCTCATAAAAATAAGAGAGTGCAGGTTGAACTCCACGATCAATCTTTTTAATATTAAATTGACATTAATTTACAAAATCCAGCAGCACCTCCACAAGTAGGATGTTGCAAAACTTTAAACAGTTTTCTCTTTACAGAAGTTGTGTGAATAGCGAAAAAAGCTAAACTTTTTCCCATCTTGAGCTGTTTTAGTCATTCTGAGTTTAAATTCCATCAGGAAATAGGTGGCTTACTGCATTGGCTGTGATTACCTTTATAGTGTAATTAAACTGTTTATAGTCCATAAAGCTTTTAGCTTAAAATTCAATTCTAACTTCTTACAAATCTGTAATGATTTCACTTTGACAAATGATCATGTTTTTATTTTTAGAGTTATGAAACAATTGTAAAAAATTACAAATTTGCAGTTTAATAAATTTTTGTTATACTTCATACTTTTATTAATAATAATCACCTTGTTTGTTGTAGTCAAATAATTAGTTCGTTACTAAGTTAAAACACAGAATACTTCTAAAGGAGTGATGTGTATCAGTATATAGAGTAAATAAATGGAATAAACTGAGCACAGAAATTGAAATTTCCACTACAATATATTAAGTTTTAAAAACTACATTAAATAGTATAATCAATGATTACAAATCTATCTGCAAAATTCAACACTTAAAAAAACAATTAGGCCAATTTCTCACTGAAAACTTCCCTACAGGAACCACAAAGTCTGATTCACCTTTCAGGAAAATAAGACTGATTTGTTTTTATATTAATGTTACTATTATGATGACGATAAATGAACATTCTTTGGCAAAATAAAATTACGTTTTTTTTTTCAGAACTTGAAATAGTTTATAAGTTTTGTCAGAGATTTCACATGACTTCCTTTCAAAATAAAAAATCATCCTGTCATATAGTATCATTTCAGTGAAACAAATTATTAGATTTTAAATTTTCAGACAAAATTTTGCCAATCTATGTACTAAATCAGAGATAATTAAGTGCCATTTTTTTCTTACAAACACTTAAAAACTTATTTAAAAATGTCTGTCAAAAAGCTTCTGAAAGGTAATGTCCTTCAACTGTTTGTAAATGAGTTGCATCAAGTTTTATTCTTTTTTTTACTTTACTACTTACTTACTTTTAACAGTTATACTTTTTAATTATGTTTTATTTTTCTTTAACCAAAGAGCCACAATTCAGGGGTCAGAGTCGCATGTGGCTCCGAAGCCGCAGGTTCCAGACCCCTGATAGTACAAAAAAAAATACTGCTTATAGGTATGATATTCATTTCACACTGGTTGATCAAATCAAATCGAATCAATCTTTATTGATATAGCACTTTTCATATAAAAAAAATGATATTTGTATTTCTACATTTTTGTTCATTATTTCCCAATTTTTTCTTGTTGTATTGTTTTTCTTTCTTTCTGATTGATTGATTTATGTGTTAAAAGCGGCAGACAATAGATATTTTTCTTCTTTCTGTTCCCTTTTCCTTTTTGTTTCAGCATGTTTGAGTTTACAACTCCAGGTTGTATTGTATGTTTTTCTTTTTACTGAATAAAAGTTATTGAATGTTGAATTTTTTTACTTAAAAATTACTTTTAATAGTTGAAGTTAACGTTTAATTCTGAACTTGTTACTTGAATCCTATTTTATGTCAATGTGTTTTTGCTCTGTAGGCGCTTCTGTAAACTTTAAGCTATACTTTCAATTACGTTTTTAAAAGTCAATCAAGAAAACATGCATATACATATTTTTTCATGCATAGAGATAGTTTAAATACACAGCACTTTTTATACTGTAGCACCGTCATTAACCTAAATTTATAGAATCAAAATGTCAGACGAGCACAGGCAGAGGGCGACGTTTCCCTGCTCCTTTTTCAGAGTCGACAGCTGAACTTGAAGGATCTGAAGTTTAGTTACAGACTTCTTTAGGAGACCAGGGAAGAAATTCTTACAGTAACAAATTAGCTTGAATTCGAGGGAATTTGCTGACCCTGGAGTGAAGGAATGTGATTTTGTCAAAGTTTTTCAGAGTCTTGGTTTCTGCACAGTTGAGAGTTTGGATCCATGTCCCATCCTCCACACTAGAGGGAGCTGTTGGCCCTTCAATAGGCTTCCTTCACATGTGGAAGGTGGTATTTGAAGATGCTTCAGTAGAGTTTTTTGTTATGTTCTCTTTTAGTTATTAACAATTTTACAGTCTCCAGGGGTGACATGACTGATGGAGTGTTTCTCAACTGGAATCTTGTGAAGAGGTGCAGCAACATTGAGTGTGTATGTGAATGGAGAGTGTGTGTGAGACATGACCGGATCACATCCTCCCTGACACTGATCTAATGATCACTCTGTGGTTATTCTTGAGGCTCTAATCAATAATTTGTGGTATTTTAGGAGCTGTTGTTGGTAGACCTGCCTTCACAGGTCAGAGTGACTTCCAAATCAGCACGGGGACCCTTTGCTGCCAAACAAATGTACATGTTTTTTATTAGAACAATGCCTAATGTGAGAGGTTGCACCTGTGTAAAGATTAAAGGTTACAGCAGTACAAGTTTAATCAGGATGGGAAATCTGTTTAACTCCAACTGTCGGTCTTTCAAACTAGCTTGAATGATTCACCTTGGACACCTCTGTCCATGTCTCTTTGCTCCGACTCACACTATTGGTTTTCCCACTGCTGCTTTTGTGCTGTTACAGCCTAATGCTGGTTGTCAAGTTCTCACAGCCAGCTGAACTAAAATCTTATAGATCTGGAGAAAGTTCACGACAGGATCCAGAGAGAGGAGCTGTGGTTTATGAAGAAGTCTGGAGTAACTGAGAAGGACATTGGAGTTCTTCAGGACATGGATGAGAGCTGGAAGACAGTGGGATGTTGTAGGTGAAGTAGAGGAGTTGAAGGTAGAGGTGGGGAGTGCACCAAGACTCTGCTTTAAGCTTTTTCTCGATTGACAGACTGACAGACGGGGATCCCTGTCAGTTCTGTCAAACCTGTTGTCCGACTGCAATCTCATCAAGCCCCTAACTTTAATTTCCTAAATTTGTCGGCAACCTGAAAGAAAATCAAGTGATGTAGTTCTTCAAAAGACCTCTGTGGAAAGTTACAGGTGGAAATTATTTTAACAGAAGTTCAATTTTACACCAAAACATATGTACAGCCTGGTTAAATCTAATTTATTTTGAGTGGATTTGTTTGTTTCTTTTTAGAAAAGCTAGACTTGGATCCTGTTGCACCACAATAGTATCGTCATGGATGATGAGAAACTTTCAGAACAAATCCAGCTGTGAACAGAAGAGTCCTGAAGCAGACAGTGTTTTTTTTTGTTTGTTTTTTATGCATTTCTTCAGCTTATGAACTCTAATATGAACTTATGTGGAGCACTTTCTCTTTTTCTTGCTTAAAAGTCCAAATGAACCACCTGCTTTGCTTCACTCTTCTCTGATTGGTTGCAGAAATCTGTATCCAAATTTCCATTAATCCTCTTAGAGCCTTTATCCAATCCCCTGCGCCGGTCTCCCCTCCCCTCTTATCTCCCTCCCTCTCTTTCTCTGTCCACGTTTTTAATCCAAGTGGATTATGTTGCAAATTGGACGACAGTGAAGGCGAGCAAATCTGCTGTGGACTTCCACGTTTACAACAACACAAATGTCTGCAGGAGAAATGAAGCCAATTTATCATCCCATGTTACGTGAGGCACATTCGAAAAACCTGAAGAAACCAGCAACTTTTGCTTCAGTTTTTTCTCCTGGGACTTTTTTGGTAGATTGCTAACTAAACCATCAAGATTTTTTTCTCTTTGTCACTTTTAAAAAAGCAAATTTTTTAAGGAAGCCGGGAAAAGATGACAGTCGCAACTCAGTTTTCTGCAGACATGATGGGGAGCATTGAGGCTCAGAAGCTCAGCTCTACAAGCACCTCCATCTCCTGTCTGAAGCCAACATGAGGAGATCCTTCTCAACTCAACTGACCCAAAATAACTTGCAGATCTTCTGTCGTTTCATGAAACTGCTCTCAGAAATTTGAAGGACTGAGGAAATTTAACAGATTGTCGGGAGAGGGGATGGAGAGCAGGAGACTTGTCTTCAGGAACTATTTGAGGATTCTGGGGGCTTTCTGCTTGTGGATTACAGCTGATGCTCAAATGAAGATCCCACCAGAGACGTAAGTAGTCATTTCCCCTCTGCTTCTTATATTCACTGTAAAAGTATTTTAAAAAACAACACAAATAGCTTCTTGGATGTTGGATATGATGGTTGAGACCAAAACATTTGAATAAATAACTCACTTCTATCATTAAACAAAGATATCGGTTATTTAGAAAAGCTACTGAACTCTGAGTTATCTGTGGGTTTTTGTAAAACAATAAATAAATGACAGCAAAATCCAAACCACAGCTTCTTTCTTTGAATTGACATTTATTGATAAAGAAGGATAAACAAGCCTTCTTTATCAACTAAGCTTAAATATAACGTTATCTTCAAAGAGAGACTCAACTTTTTTCTGAATGTTATTAAAAAAGGAACCTTCTGTCTGACATTTGATGTGAGATTCTCATGTGGTTTCACGTCTTCCTGTGTTTCATGTCCTGGGAGAGTTTAGTTTGTCCCAGCAGGCAGCAGTTTCCCCTCAGGACTCTGTTATCTGCTCTCCTGACTCCAGTGAGCAGCCAGATATTGTATGCCGCGGTTCCAACTGTATTAAAACACTCATGCAGAAGGAAACTGTCCACCCTGGGATCCAACTGCAGCCATTAGCTTAATAGCATTTCCAACCTCTAGCCCTAAATCCTGTCGTAATCCAACACAGTCTTCAAGCAGCTTCTCCCTGAAAGAGTTAAAGCTGGATTGAATGTCCTTACCTTCGGCAAATGTCCCAGATCCTCAGATCAATGGCCACGTAATAATGATGAGCACGTCTGAGGCGTGCACCACCTCTGCAGACGTGACACCAGGAATCCTTCTGAAACTCTGAGTCCACAAACAAAAAACATGTTTTTGAATTCTGTGATACCTGGAGCTCAGATGTAGATGCAAATGTAAATGAAGGGTCTATTTCTGCTCAGCGTTTACTTTAATCTACCTGAGATGAATGTCAAAACATCCGTTTCTGTTGCCTAGATTAAAAACTATTTCAGAAAATGATTTTAAAATAAAGGCTTCCAATAAGCTGCATCTGCTTTAAGGTCTGAACAGCCAAAATGGAAGTCTCAAAACTCAAAGACATAAGATTCAACTGTAACAAGAAGGTTCTAATTTATCAAGATGACTTTGTTTCAAAGTTGAGTCTTACCTTCTGTTGCCATTTGGATGAGTGGGGAAAAGTCTTAAGATTTGACTTTGAGACCAACTGTAACATCCAAAACTTGCCCTACCTCTGCCCCACAGCCGCCCCAAAATAAAAATGTAGAGGCTCCACAACGGTAATCAGATTTTTAACACCACCTCATGCATTTCGCCACGCAAACATGAGAACATGTATGTTGTATAGGAGCACACGGAGAGTATAAACAGGATTCTCAATGACACTAAAGCAGGACATAACTTGCACCAAACTGAAATGTTTTTGCCTTTTTTTTTTTTCAACAAATTAGAAATAATCTGAATATCTCCAATTGCCGAATGTCTCTACGAATTCGTCTATGTCCTTATTTCTGCTTTTTTTCCTCTTACTTTGAACAATCTCTAACTCTGCAGTAGTTTGCATTTCTCCGGACATGCATCAATAACTCTTTTTTTTCTTTTTAATTAATATCAGATTTAATTTAGTTAACCAATAGACAATGTCTGAGCCAACTGTTTACACAAATACATTTGTTTTATTAGTCATGTACAGTTTCACTGCACTAAAGTGTGAGTAATGAAGTAATGTGGGTTTCTAGTAGTTTTAATTTAAGAACTGACATTTGAACACTAATTTGTTTCTTTTTTCCAATAATACCAAAGTAAGTAAACTACAGTAATTGGTTACTTTGTAATTCCTTACCCCCAACACTGGAACAAACATAGTTTTCTGTCTCTCCTGCAAACTGGAATTCTCTGCAAAGGATAATTTAACTGCCACATCTTGTAACTGTCTTGGTTTGATGATATTCTGAACAACTTTGAAAGGAAATCATTCACATGTTGTTTTTATTCTCTTTTATTATTTTAATTAACTTCTTGGGGTGTGTTGTGTCTCTTGACTCCTTTAACTTTCCTGGTTAAACAATAGTTACATTAACTAAAAGAACCTCTGCTGTCTTCCCTTTGGTTCAGGTTTCAGGATGGTAAAGATACATGAAGTTCTGAGGTTATTCTGGTTTCTGGTTCATCATTGGTCATCAGCAGTATCCTGGCAGCTTAGTAACCTCTTACCCTGACCCACCTGGCTGTCTGCCATGGGCATTCACAGACAATAGCAAAGTACCTGGATTTAAGAAAGGCCCCGCCTCTGCTCAGTGGCCTTACCTGCTCCGATTCTGCTGTGGAAGACCTGATGGACTTTATGAAGTAGACATTAGCTAAACAGAGCAGGACATGTTATAATGACTCCATGTCCACATTTAGAATACATCATTCATATTGATAACTTGGTGGTCTGGTGGTAAAGGGTCTCCATTACAGTTTGGAGGTTCACACTGCGTTAAGGAGTTGTATTGAGGGGACTGAACCTGAGCTCGGTTGTTACGGTAACATACCACTGACGTTAGGAATGGGTCAGATGTGGAGAACACATTTTTTGCAGACACAGATGTGGGACAAGAGGCCTTATGTGGGAAGATACTAATAATACATTTGACAAAATTCTGTCTCTCCAAATCCACCCATGCATTTACATGATGTGATTTTGTTGTCATCAAACATTCTCTTCCTATAGAAAAATCTATAAAAAGATTTTGAAAAGAATAATAACGAATAATTGTTTCTATATCTTGCTGAGAAATTTGCATTATTATAATGGTCAGTTCTGTGAAAGAACTGTAGAACAGAACAGTTGTATAAAAAAAATCAAGAGTTAAAGGTTTAAACTGAACTATTAATTACATATAGTTAAGAATGAATTATTTACAAATGAATAAACACAATAAGCTGGAAAAAGAACCATAGACATACTGTATTAGTGAAAGTCCAGATACTTTTAAACATGGAATTCCTGGAAGAAAACCTGACATTTAGTATCTTTTGCTTTTGAAAGTTTGGCAATAGGTTAAGATTTCAGCAAACAGTCGCTGAGAAGCTTATTGAAATCAATTGTAATAACTTGATTACTTTAATGTGTATAAACTTACATTTCAGACAGATGTTAATTAAGAAATTTACCTGGATGTATTCATGAGGCTCAGTTTGTACCTGTTCTACGAAAGTTCAAGTATTAAGAAAAGATGTTAGTAGATGTTAGTAGATTTGTAATTTTGCTATGTTGTTACTCTCCTATAGAGCTGCCACAAATGATTATTTTAATAGTTGACTAATCGAAGATTATTTTTTTTTTAGATTAGTCGATTTATCATGTCATGCGCAAACTGGATGTAAAGCACACATCTTAACCATCATTAGCTTTAAACTAACTAAAAACTAGAAATATAGCGTTACCTGTGATAATGCTAGTCTGAATGCTGTAATCTGAACTTGACTGCTAAAGATGCCAGGGGTGATTGCTGACTACGCTAAAAGGGGCCCTACCATGAAAATTCTACTCTTTTAGGTTTTAAATGCATTTTACTGTTCATTCCTCACTATAAATAACACAAAAGCGGCATTTTGATCCATTCATGCATTTAAATGTAATCTAAAAACCTGCACTACCTGCTGCAGCCCCTCCCATACCCACGAAAACGGGGTGATGTAAGATTGTTGCCAACAACTCCCTCCAGGAAGAGTCTGTGCTGATAGCCTCACCTCCAGACTAACACAACACTTAATTTATCCACAGAGCTAATGATGATTAGCAAAAAAAAAAAAAGT
>NC_050517.1:220797-241039 GCF_002922805.2 Oryzias melastigma
CCCCCCCCCCCCCCCCAACCACCGGTTTGGCACAGCCTGCAGAAGCCTCGTGCGTGTTGTGGAGCAGTGAAGAGATGGCTGGGCCTACTAAAGGCAGACATGTCGTATGTGCATCTCTCTTTGTATAAATTTGGATTATTTTCGTGGGAGAAATACAGATACAGAGATTTCTCTGGGATGACGTCATGAAAGGGACTGCAGCCGCAGTCCACACCCAGCGGCAGGCGGAGCTTCAGTAATCGAGCCGTTTTACTTCCGGGTAGGAAATTACTCACGGAATATAACCAATATTTCACAAATAATTTGTTTTTTAGTGATCTAAAGGTAACATATGATCATATACTATATATAGAGAGAGATATAGTTCACTCTGAAAGGCTTAAGAAAATCATTGTATGGTCCCTTTAAGTCGATTGCTGAAGTCGCTAAAGCAAATAGTTGAAATCGCTGAAGCTGATATCTGAAATCGCTGAAGCAAATAGCTGAAATAGCTGAAAATATTAGCTGAAAATGCTGAAGCTGATAGTCAGCTAAAATATTAGTTAAATGCCAAATTAGCCTAAAAAACTGAAAAAACCTAAATTAGCCAAAACACCTAGCATGAAGCTGAAATATGTGCTACATTCCAAAATAGCCTAAACAACAACAACAAAAAAACCTAAATTGGCAAAAATAGTTAGCATGTAGCTGAAATATTAGCTAAACTCCAAAATAGCCTAAAAAAACAAAAAAAGCCAAAGTTAGCCAAAATAGCTAGCATGCAGCTGAAATATGTGCTAAATTCCAAACTAGCCTGAAAAAACAAAAAAAGCATAAATTGGCGAAAATAGCTAGCATGTAGCTGAAATATGAGCTAAACTCCAAAACAGCCTAAAAAACTTAATAAATGCCAAAATAGTCCAAAAAGCTAGCATAATGCCATTATAACTTTCAACTTTACTACACTCTGACTCCAGATAATATAAAGTAATGACTAATCAAGTATATTATAGTCGACTAATCTTGATAGCCCTAATCTCCTATTATGTGTCTTATCTTTATATGTTTTTTCCCCATATGGATTCACCATGGATACACATGATTAAAAAGTTATTTTACCTTAAATCTTAAAGCCAGAAGTCAAAAACTAGTTCAATAGACCACTTTTTTTTTCTTTTTTTTTGTACACAGGGGGATTATTTTAGCTCAAATCCTCCTGCAGGGATTATTTTTGCAATATTGTGCTATTTAAAAATAGACAAAATACAACCCATAGAACAGAGTTAATGTCTTTTAAGAGTTTCCATAACTGAGTGTTAAGCTTGTGCATACGTCTGTGTTGTTGACCGGATTATTGGAACTTGCCTGTTATGGGTTTGATTGATGGATTCCTGCCTGCAACATCAAGGTCTTATGTAATCACAACAGTAGCTCCTTACAGATTTCTTTGGTCTGAATATCAACATTTTGCTGATGGGAATCTCTAATTGTGAGATTCCCAGTTATAAACTGAGATTGAACAAAATGTTGTGTTGATTGGACAGTTGGCTGCAGCCTGTGGCGCTTTGCTGCTTATAAACTTTGTGACAGTCACTTTATATGTCCATGATGATAATATGATTTCCATTCTGATTTCACCATGTCATTATCGCAGAAATACTTGACTACTTTAAGAAGAGTTAACACTGTTAGCCAAAAGATTTGGCCAAATAAAACAACCACGGAAACAAGTCTGGCTTCTGAAATCTAATGGCTGTAACTTACATAAAATATTTTACTTCTGAAATCCAAGAAAATTATTTTTGAAGCAAGCTCTGACACTCATTAGCTCAAACGAAATGTGCTCTGCCACCAACTACTCCAACACAGATTAGGAGTAATCAAACTGAACCATAGGGTAGTATCAATCTCAACCTCAACAGAAGCCAGAAAAAATGAAGAGGTTCATGTCAAATCTGAAAATGTGAGGAGATCCCTTCAGCAGGGCATCGTCTCCCCCAGGAGGAATACACAGGAAGGCTTCCAAGACAGAAGCAAGAACAACACCATCATGTACTTAACCAGTGTCTTGGGTACATTTACCACGCTGTACGCTTCAGCATGGTAAATATACAAGCCTGCAAGACACACCTTTCTGACCCCCTACAGCTCGGACAACCCAAAAACCTGCACCACTCATATTGAAGAAACAACTTGGATTGCATAAGTGGTGAAATGTTCCAAGAAAAAAGATTTTAGGTCCAGATGCAATGACTCAACTTCAAGACATTAGCTCAAAGTACGGAACTGGTGCAGATTAATAATCAAAATAAGAATTTCAGTGGGATGTATGCTAGCTTTCTGAAGTTGAAACGTACCCTGTGGTCCTTACCTTTGTGATTTTCTTAGAGCTGTTTGACACTTCAGAGGGGCCACCCCCAAACCTGCACAATGCTGTACGGGTTTACTAGTTCAAGACAAGCCACGCATCCATGACAACATGAATCTCCAATACGACTCTTTCAGAGATGGGATGTGTGGATGCACAAGTTTGTCATCTCCATCTGATCCCAGGTGGAGCTCACCAGTTAAGAGATTCATTTTTCCCCTTTTTTACCCCACAACCTAAGGCTTGTTTTGTGTTTTAGCCCCCTGTGCGACTGAGAGTTTGACACCTGTGCACTAGAGCTTCCCTTTGCTGTTTCAGTAACCAGAATGAGACCAAACCTGCCTCTGTGCTTCACCCTCTGAGTGTTGGTGTGGTGATGTCACATGAGCTTGTCCTGACAGACACCTTCAGCTCCATCCTGTGACCCAGATCAGAATCAGATTATCTAAATCTCTTTATCCACGTCATATTTACTGGCCTTTTACAGCTGTAGCATCACCATGGCAACGTCCAGCTACTCGAGGCAGCATAATGTTTGCAGAAATTATGAACTGTTAACATGATGTGCTGACAGAATTTGTTCATATTGAAATATTATATTAGTATCAGGACAGTTGTCTTTTACGTATATATTAGCATGTATGTTTCCTATCATGCAGTTCATGTCGTTTTTTTATGTTTACTTTGTTTTACCTTCAAATTAAAAAAAAACAAGGTTTGTACAGTCAAACAACCTAAAAAAAGTTTTGAAAATTGAAAATACAATTTTTAGGTCCTTGAAAAGTTTGTGGACAATGGCATCTTCTCTTAAGTTTTGGAAAAGTTATGAAATTTGAATAATTTATCTGCACAAGAAATTAAAAAATAAAATAGTTTAACACAAGATTCTAATTTAAATTGTGACAGAATCTTTTGTATATGTCCAAGGGGTAGATCCCCCCTCCTCTTTACTGCAGACCTCTGTCATGCTTGCATACAAAGTTTTTGTTTTTTCTACCTGTATATATTTTTGCTTGTGTCTTTATGATTAAAAAAAAAGTGCTCCAACGGTTTTTAGCTACTGTATCCAAATGACCCCAAGATAGTCTCTGTAACCTGTTTGTGAGCAGAGTTTTAATAAAAACAAAACTCATGACATAATATTATTTCTAAAATTTGAGTCATAATATTAAAGTCTGTCTAATTTTCATATCAAAAACTTGGGAAGCGTGAGGGGACGGGTTGGTTTTGTCCTTAATATGACAGGAAGGTTAAGCTTTAAGGCCTCATGTTGCGTTCACACCAACCGCAATTTGCACACCAAACTCGCATTGGCTGGCCGTCGCCTGCTGGACGCAGGTTGAATTTACTTTGTTCAAATTTGTTCATAAACTTGATGCCCCAGATGCGAGTGGGAGGAGCCACCACCAAAGGTTTTAGCCTGATCGCTACATGAAGCAATGTCTGTGTACATCTCATTTTACAATGCATGGAAAACATGGATGATGTTAAGAGATCAGGTTTTATTCATTTTAAAGAGCCCTCCATGTCAACACCCCTCAACACTCCTGGTGGTACGGGGGTTGACCCACATGGGTGCTATAGATTTTTGGATCCTAGAGAGGAGCAACCACATCTTGTGCTACATTCACACCGCCCATTTATGATTTATGCTTTTATTTTCCAGGGATATTTAAGGAAGTCAAGGCAAAATGTCTCTTTCTACTAACATTTTGAACATTTTGAGAAGGAATGGTGCATCACGTGGTTTTGTATCAGAACAACCCACAGTAACATTTTTCCCTGTGGGTTCTTCTATCCTTGGCCCTATACTTAACACGGGTGTTTCAATCTGGTTATTAGTCGGTTTCAGTGTTTTCGGTGCAGAGTTATCTCCAGCCCATGTCACTTGTCCTAGAATCATGGATACTCTTTGTTGCGGCTGCATGGCCGATGCTGGCCAAAAGAGGAAAACTCAGATGCAGGAATGACTCAAACAAATCCAAACAAATATATCAACAAACATCACTACAGTGTGGGAAAATATGTACAGTATGTCATAAAAAATGACTAGAGTGATAGTCACCATATTACCAGAAGGTTCACTAGAATGTACAAAAAATGAATTTGATGGTGGGAATAGATGAGAAACCTTAACTAGCTTAGCTACTCTTAACTAGAAACATTAAGTAGTGAATCCTCGTGAATTAATTCCAGGTAGTTGTGACCATCTCAAGGAGAACCCAGGAGGGGCGGGGCATCCAAGCCGCGCAGAGCAAATCATATGAAAATCCAAAAACCAAAACATAAGCGGCAATGCATAACACTAATTTCTCACACAAGTCGTCCATTTATTTTTAAAATCATCCAAGATGTATGAGGCATTTTTGGACTTTCCCAGTCACATGTTTTCTAGTTTACTTTTCAAGTGGATGGTATTATGAGGTTACATACTCTCTGCACAAAAGTGATTATTGATCACCAACTAGTATAAACTCTGAGGGAAACTTTTGATTATGGAAGGTCAGTACAGTGAACAACAGGTGTAATTATCATCAGTTGTTTGAGATTAGCAGGAGGATCTCAAATCTTCATCTAAAACACTGGTTCAAAACTTAAAAAAAAAAAGCTTCAAAGAACTGACGGTAATTTTTCGGCACAAAAGAAACATGAAACAAAAGACGTCTCGCAAGTTTTTCTTTGTAATAAGTGTTGTGAATTAAAATGAAAACCACTATGAATGTTTTATCAACAATCATTTTATTAAAATGTTGCAGTCAAATAACATGAAATTAAAAATGTTTTTTCTCTCTCTGTTCTTCCCTGATCATGAATTTCTCTTCTTCTTGCCTCAGGGTGCAGCAGTGGGCTTCAGAGTTCTCTGTTCAGCTTCGGGAGTTAACAGTCAAGTATTCTGGCTCTCTGCTGCTACAAAAGGTCAGTAAAGTCAAAATAGATGAAAACTCTGTTGATTTGCTGCAGTCTCGGTTTATTTGCAAAGAAAGGAAAGCCAAAATATTTGCACAGCTTAGTTCAGTCAGTGTAATTTCACGTGTTTTGGATAGAAATTAAAAGCACAAACAAAAAGTACAGTTAAAACAACACAAACGACTACACAATTGAACACAAAGCATAAGAGAGAAGTTCTGAAGTTGTCAGCTGTCAGCTAGCATGTAGCTGAGAAAATAGCCAAACTTCAAAGCAGCCTAAAAAAACTTTCAAAAAATCCTAAATTAGCCAAAACATCTAGCATGTAAATTGTAGCCAAACTCCAAAACAGCTTAAAAAACTTTTAAAAAGTCCTAAATTAGCTAAAACAGACAGCATGTAAATATTACCTAAACTCATAAACAACCTAAAAAGGTGAAAAAAAAACCTAAATTAGCCATAACAGCCAGCATTTAAATATTAGCTAAACTCCAAAACAGCCTAAAAATGTAAAAAAAAAAAAAAAAAAAGCCTAAATTAGTCAAAATAGCTAACATGTTGCTGAAATATTAGCTAAATATAGGCTAAATAGTCCAAAAAGCTAGCAGAATGCCAATTTTTTTTTAACTTTTAAGCTGTAACTTTTTAACATATGAAAAATAAAAAGGCAGGAATAAATCAACTTTAAATAACTTTCAATATTTTACTCTCTATAAAAAATATTTTGTCAAAATTATACAAGTTAGAAGTGAGTCCAAGATAACATTGGGCCATTAATAACAATAAAATAAAATTATCTGGAGGGCCGGATATAATTACTCTCAGGGCCGGATTCGGCCCCCGGGCCTTGACTTAGACACGTGTGTTAAAGCATTCCCAGCATCCCTGAAGTGCACTTGTCATTTAGTTAACAAACTGATCCAAGGTGGCAAACAGATGAGGGACGCATCAAGCAAAAACTGAGTAAAGGTCAGTGCTTTCTAAGTTCAACACTGTAATTAACAGCTGCAGGAAATGCCAAAGAGTTGATAGACTTTTTTTTTTTTTTTTACCTTAAAGTTGTACCTCTTTATTTGAGCCTGCATACACACTAGCGAGCCCAATTTGGAGCCTTTTTATTTTTCTCAGGAACCAGTGCTTTCTAACTTCAGTTTGGTGAATGTTGGGCTAATTCAAAATTAGCGAATTACTTAGAGTTCATAATTACAAATGACCAGACTGGGCCGTCCCACCTGTTCACTCAGAGGGCTGATGCACATCAAGATTCTCAATACATTAACCAAGATACAGCAAACAGTTATAGTTACAAACAAAGTAAAAAAGATGGTCTGTTTAACTTCATTTTTGTGATAAAAAAAAACTTGTTCATGTGAGATGGGAAAAAAAAAAAAGAGATGGAATGTTTATGAACAAAGGTGTGATACTGGGGGATCTAACAACTTTCCTTGACTGTATCTCTTCAGAAACTGAAAGATGTGGAGTCTATTGTCAAGATTGTGGAGCTGAATGGAAACCATTTGGTGAGGGAGTATGCCGATGAAATCGAGCGCATGTTGGGAAGCAAGATGAAGTCTGTGAAGGTTAGAGCAATCAAAAATGACCTGAACAATCACCATTACGTTATTAAAAAATATAAAACAAACATGGAGTTTATGGATTTTTGACTTGTAAGTTAAGTGTATTTTTTTCTTTGAAGACATTAAAATTCTCATTGTTCTTGAGTGAGAATTTGTATCTTTTTTTGTTGAAATTTCTATTGGAGCTTCCTCTGCTTGTGTTTGGAAAACCACTTTTTTTCTTTCTTTTCGCTCTGCTTTAAATCAAATTATTCTTTTCTGGTTTCTTTTCAGAGGTTAGCAGAATCTGCGGAGGATTCTGACCTGTACCACGAATACAACGCTACACTGGAGGTCAGTGACCTCTTCTGTCCCCACAACCGATCCATTATAAAGAGATCATTTCAGTTTTCAAATTAAAACTCTTTTCTCCTCACTGCCTGTGAAAGGTTTTAAATTGTTGAAAGCATTTGAACAGGCTGTTTTAAAGCTGGTGACATGGAACCTAAAGATTTCCAACTTTAGAATTGAAAGGTATTTTTGTCATGAGTTGATTTAAAAGTAAAAAAGAAAAAGTAAAAGAAGACATTTCTTGTCTCTGTCTTATTCCACATAAATGTGCACTTATGACAACATAAAAACTCCTTACAGCACTCTATAAGGACACTATAACTAGACATGTTTTGATCCATATGTGACAGTGAAAAGAAGAAGCAAAGGTTACCTGATGCTTTTATCTAAACTAGTTGCTTCTTGACACTCTAGTAATAAAGCTTCTTTTCTGTTTAGACAAACGGCCCTAATAAATGAGATTAGTCGTGTCGGGGAAACTCGCTGCTGAAGCTTACAAGTAAATCCAAGCGCTTGTCTCTGCTGACACACTTTGTTCAAAGTCATGTGATTCGTCTTCTTTCCTTTCTGTCTCTTCACAGCAACAATTCATGTTGTAGCAACATATTGTTGATTCTGTCAGCTTTTGATCAGCTGGGTTTGGATGGCTGAAGCTCAGTCTCTTATTTGAAAATGTTTCCAGTATTGCAAATGTTCTGAAAGAAAGTTTTCCTCAAAGCAACCGTCAGAGTTTAGATTTATGTAAGGATTAAAGAAAATCATACACAAAATCCTCATTTCCACTGAGTGGTTCAGTATTTGTGCATTTCCATTGTAAAAATGAACCCATTAAACAGTACCAAACCGTACCTCTTGGGGACCCCCATTGGTTGTAGGTCCATTGAAAAAAATGGAATGGACCAGTTGGGGCGGAGCCACTGTGGCCACCTGTTGATCGGCAGAAAGTCATGACGACTTTAGAAAGCACCAATATGGCGCTCAGTTAAGCTTCCAACGTTAGCTTGAAAATATTCTTCTTAAAATCTTCTTCAAGACAACATTAAATTCCTGTTATACACAATGTACCAGAAATAAAGCAAGAAAAGGAGGAGCTGCTGGATGACCTCCACTGTTGTTGCTTACAATGACATGCTAGCTGTCGACACAATGCACACGCCATGAAAACAAACCGTTCAGTTCAAGCGAGGCTTAACTGAGTGAAAACGCTTACCAGAATGAACTGGACCGTAACGTACCACTCCTTACTATACCGTACCGGAGCGCTCAGTGGGAACGAGGCTAATGGGTTATAGCAGCTCTATGCATTTGAGGGCTCGTCACTGGGAAAAAATTGCGCTTTTGTCTACAGACTTCCACATTTGTTGGTGGGTTTACATGAAGTCCACTTAGTACATTTAATCCCTATGCATGTCTAAAGTTCATTCTAGTCTTTTTAACTAGTATGTCCCAGTGCTCTATACTTTCCAATAGAAAAACTTTACTGCTCATTTTCAGCAGCTACCTCCCCACTGCTGATGGATGCTGAACAAATCAAATCTAAATTTTCACAGATTGTTTTCAGTATGATCAAAGCAGTAGATTTCTCTTTCTTCACTGTAACCCTTTTTACAACCGTCACCCCCTGCTGGCTGTTCAGTCTGCCCTTTACAAATGATAGTCATCTGTACTCTCAAGACTGCCTTTTTCAGCACAACACTCTATATGTCATAATTTAAGTTGAAACACTCAGTCCTCCTGCAGCTGCACTGCTTCATCAGTCGAACATCCTCCAGAAAAAAAAGCAAATTATTTCACATGGAGCAGGTATTTTTAGCACACGGCTATAAGATTTCACACATTTGTGCACGCTTTCCTCTTTCAGTTTGATTACTACAACTCCATGCTGGTCAACACTATGGATGAAGATGGTAATTACATAGAGCTGGGTGGAGAGTTCCCCCTGGAGGAGAACGAACACTTCAACAACTTGCCAGTGAACACTCAGCAGAGCGACATCCAGGTGCCGACCAATGTTTACAATAAAGGTGAGGCAGGTTGTGCGTGGCATGTTCACACCAAGACACTCCCACAGGCCTAAACCAGGTTTTCTTTGCAGATCCAAACATTCTCAACTCCATCTACAACACAGAGGCCTTAAATGATGTCTTCATTAGTAACTTCCAGAAAGACCCCACACTCACCTGGCAATACTTTGGCAGTTCCTATGGTTTCTTTCGGATCTACCCTGGTACGTATATCCAAGTTCAAACTGTGAGATTACTTTTTGTTTTTTCTTTATCTGCTTTGGAAATCCTATTTAATTTTTTGTTTCTAGCGTTTTTACATGATATTTTTCTCTCCTATCTATTTCTAAGCATCTGCATTTAGTTCTTATTAGAGACTGTAATTCTTTATCTCCAAAGACGTTAGCTGATTAAAAGCCCAAACAAGAAGGCGTTTAGGAAAAAATGAGGCTGTTTATCAGGTTTTCCAGTATTGGAAATCCCATTAATATAGTATTGTATTTATTGTGGTGTCTTGCAGGTATTAAATGGACTCCAGACTCCAATGGTGTGGTGGCTTTTGACTGCAGGAACAGAAACTGGTGTGTATGATTATCATGTCACAGGAGATTATAAAAAAAAGAAATAGCAAACGGTGTGTTCTTAAAAAGCACTTTTCTACCTTCCTTGAAGACCCAAAGCACTTTAAAGTCACAGTCCTATTCACCCATACACACATTCACACACTGATGGCAGCTCCACTACTTAACATTGCCAACCTATAACCACCAGAAACAATGTGGGGTTCAGTGTCTTTCCCAAGGACCGGAGGGGGAACCAAACCTGCAATCTTCAGTTCAGAGGTTGTCCACTCTACCTCTGCACCACAGTCGCACTATACAACACAAATTACACTAATATTAAATCCAACAAAAATGTTTACATTAGCTTTATACGACTGTAATGTTTATTGTTACAGCATCATACGACTTCAAATAGTGACATTAAGTTTGATAAAGAGTTAAAAAAATACAAATAAATGACAAAAAAACTCTCATCCCAATCATGAAGCAACATTAATTCTGGTTTGCTTCATACCTTCTCCAAGTCAGTTCACCAGGTGAGCGCCAGTACCTGAGCTCCACTTCAATTTGAAATGTTCCAATTTCCCAACTGTGATCATTAAGAAGTATCAATGTCTCAATAAAACACAACTTTATTCACAATGTGTTGTTCTGGAAATAGGGAGTGAAAGTCAATGCAGTCAAAAGCTGCGTTTCCATTGACAGAAACTGTGTAAATTGGATTTGGACTAATAAATTCATCTAATGGAGCCACAACAATTTAGAAAAAAACTCATATTTATCAGAAATAAGTCTTTGCACTTGGAGGAGATGCATTTTGAGGTGTATCGAAATCAAAGACGCTTATAGAAGAACTGGACAAAACAAGTGTTGACGTCCCCCAGAGGAAAGGAATTACCTTAAGCCCTCGCAAAATCAGGCCAGAAGCTTCTCTGTCACTTCCTGATGCGTCTACCGCCATATTGTAACCGTTAGCAACCCGTCAGCAGTGATTAATCCGAGTCGGTCTGAGTCAAGTTTTTAGAGAAACTACTGTCAACCAATCAGGGGCGAGCTTGTTCAAAGTCTACACCCCTCCCACTTAAAGTGTCTCAGGAGAAGCTGCCAATCAAACGTTGGAGGCGGGGCCAGCAGGCAACACATGCATTCACTAATTGGGGAGTTTATAACTTGAATGACTTTCAAAAAAGAAAAAGAAATATCTTTAAAAAAAAATAGGATTAGAAAGAACATTTCTATTTCTCAATGCAAGTCTATGGGACTTTAACCTTCTTGCAACCAGCAGGTACTTCCTATTTGGAACACAAGAAGGGAGGGGTTTCTAAGTCCATTGATATACAGTCTATGATCGACACATTTTGCCAAACTTCGATGAAAACACTTTTTTTATAATTAAATGAGTCACATGATCAATAGTGACTGCACCGCTACAGGCATCACAAGAGGTCCAACAGTGTCACACAGCTCTTTAAAAGTTGAGCGTGTCATGTGGAATTGTTGGATCCACAGCTCCTCCGTAAAATTACCAACTACGATTTTCCCAAATCCCTTCATCCGTAACCACTCCCATGTAGCTTTACACTCCATGGCCTGAATAAGACGCCAACATCTCCTTTGATAGATAATGAGCATTATAGTGCTTTGACAGAAATGTAAATGTATCTGCTGTAGAACAAAGTATCGTTCACATCCATCGCTGTGTTTTTAAATAAGTTATGATGTTAGTTGGTTGGAGTTTATTTACATAATTATGATTTAATGGAAACCGTGTAATTGCAAGATTATATTTTTTTACATTCCTTGAATTTTGTTAAGTTCTAGGAATTCTATTTTACAATTTGAATTGTGTCTGGAAAATCTCTTTCCTTACAGCGTTTAACTGCAGGGTCGTGTCATCTTCTTTCTGTATTTTGTCCACATGCTGGTTAATAGACTCCTCTCTATTGACGTGCATTGACCATTAGATGCTGACGTTCTCGCACCATGCTGAGCTTCAGGGAGCAGGTGCTCCTCAGACTGTGTGAGTGCAACAGCAGACTGATTGCTGCTCAGCTCTGAAATGAGCCCTGATCCTCTCTGAAAGATGTTAAGCTGCTCCTTAGCCAGGTCACTGCAGCCCAGATGGCACCATATGTGACCATTCATGCCTCTCTAAATAACACCAGGGAACTCCATATGTTCCTGAGCACCTCGTCCCGGCACATTTCTGCAGCTCAGCTGCTGCAGCTTTTTGCATGCCTCTGCAAGTACTGTTGAGCTGTAAGCCAAAGTGAGACACGATCATGGTCAACAGTGTGACACAGTTCAGTGTCATTCACAAGGTTGTCTGTCTGTGTTGTTTTTGTAGGTACATCCAGGCAGCCACATCTCCCAAGGACATCATCATCATGGTGGACATCAGTGGCAGCATGAAGGGCTTGAAAATGACCATCGCCAAGCACACCATCAACACGATCCTGGACACACTGGGGGAGAATGACTTTGTCAATGTCATTGCTGTGAGAATTATTCTTTGTAGAAACAAGCAAACACAAAGCAACCAATAAATTAACAAATCATATTTTGGACAAACGAATGACGACTGCAGGTTGACAAGTTTTGCTAAGCTGAGTCTCAGATGTGTGGCAACATTCTATCCAGAACCTCACACACTGATGCTGTCCTCAAAAACTGTTCTCTAAAGTTTGTCTTTTTTTTTAAATAATTTTATCATTTTTATTTTCAAACAAGAACAATATACAAGAACAATTTCACAAAGGAGTTGGATAAAACTGTTGGAACATTTCTGTCAATGAAAGGAAACCCTACAAAAACTGGAATAATTTGGAACTTACTAAAGTAATTTTAAAAAAATACCGGAAGTTAAGATCCTGTTTTGATTGTTTTCATCCTATCAGAAGATCCATGACCTGCAAGGCAGCATATTTGGCTCCAGGGTGATTGACTCATCTTAACATTTTTTTAAGCCTGCAAAGATTTGAGCAGAAACCCTGTGATAGATGTAGCAAAGTAGCCCATTCCATAATAAAGTCTTCTCTGTGTTTCACAGCAAAAACTCCCTTCTTGTTGGGCATTATTTTTGTCTGCGAACAAAGACTTTATGTTAATAACAAATTCAAGTTCTGTTGAATAATTCAAAAGCAATATCTGATTTTTATGAGATGGTTTCCTGTCACGTCTTTCTTTTGTTTGAATTATTTCAGTGGCTTGGACCTTTCTTATATTTGCAGAAAGATGCCAGTAGTGTTCTGAAATATTTAGCTTTTCTGAACCACAAATTCATTGCGTTTCTCTGTGTTTCTCCATTTCAGTACACCGACTATGTTCGCTACGTGGAGCCATGCTTCAGAGGAACACTAGTGCAGGCTGACTTAGACAACAGGGAGGTAAGACCACAATGTGCAAGCCCTCTGACAGCTGAAGGGCCTACATCTACTCAGTCACTTACTGAGAAACATCCATCCATCATTAACCACAAACAAATGTCTGATTATGTGTGCATTTTGTCCAAACATTGATTCTTTAGGGCTCAAAATAAACAGATGAACAGTGAATTCTGTCCTATTTCAGAGGCTATTCACACTTTGGTATTGTTGTTTTAAAGTTTAAATGGGGCCCTACCATGATTTTCTTAAGGCTTTCAGAGTGAACTATATCCATGTATATGATCATATATTACCTGTGGAACACTAAAAAACAAATTATTTATGATATATTGGTTATTTTTCGTGAGTTTTTTCCTACCCGGAAGTAAAACGACTCGATTCCTGAAGCTCCGGCTGTTGTTGCGTGTGGCTGCCGTCGATTTCATGACGTCATCCAAGAGCTTTCCTTTCTTTAAACAGTATCCAAACTTCTTCAAAGATGGATGCACATAGCATATATCTGCCTGTAGTAGCCCTGGCCATCGCTACACTGGTTCACAACACAAATACACTCGGCCTCTGCACGACTGTGCTGTGTTGGTTCTTGGTGGGGTGGAGGGAGGGGGTCTTAAAGGAGCCCTGCGTCTAAACAAACATGTGTTCGAGCTGGAATTTATTGAAGACAGGACACAACTGGAAGATATACAGTATTCTGCATCTAAAATGAACGTTTTTTTATTGATCATCACTAGCTCAGTGGAAAATTGAGTATTGGTGTTAGAATGGGGACGGTGCTGGCAGAGCAAACTCTTCCTGAAAGGGGGCGGTTCACATCGCGCTGATGTCAGCACGATACCACCTGCTTGTTTTCATGGGTATGGGAGGGGCTGCTGCAGACAGCGCAGGTTTTTAGAGGATTACTCTTAAATGCATGAACGGATCAAAATGCCGCTTTTGGGTTCTTTATAGTGAGGAATGAACAGTATAAAGCACTTAAAACCTCAAAAAGTAGATTTTTCATTGTACGGCCCCTTTACGTTAATGCTAAAGACGCGAATTGAGGTTTTGTGCTGCGATTGAAACAACAAATGCCCTGCAGTGGTCAAGTAAAAGCCCGACCCATACCATAATAAAGTGCAGTGCCAGAGTTTAATTATCTGAATTTTGTCAGGTTAATGTGTGAGATCTATCAATCAAGGACTTAGTTTTGGGCATGTTTTCAGTAACTCTATCAGCGGGTAGAATATTAATTAATTGTGAACATTTTTTTGTCCTGAACTTCAATCTTTTTCCTTAAAAATGTAGATATTTAAACTCTGGCTATGCCACTCAAGTCATTCTGCTGCTACACCGCTACACCGCCCTTGACGCTCAAATCGAGCTGCAGGATTTCAGATTGCCTAATTTTGTGTCTGTGCCATTGTCTTAACATTAAAACTGGCCGCCTCTGCCGCCAGTTTAATACGCCCTCCAATCATGAACTAGTCCCCAATATACTTAAACTTCTCTACCCACCTTTGGTGGAGAGCCATGGGCTCAGATTTGGATGTGCTGATTCTCATTTCAGCTGCTATACACTCGATCATGAATCGTTCCAGTGTACAGTGAGATTTGATTTGATGAAGCCAAAAAAAGCAACATCATCTGTAATCAGCAGTAATTTACCCCTGAAGCTTCCAAAGAGACTCCCTCTGGTCACTTACTGCATCTTGAAATTCTGTCCAAAGAATTTTGATTCCTGAAAGTTTGAGAAGTACCTCCCTGTGAAGAGTCAGGGCAGTAATGGGTCCTTCAGAGGAACTCGGGACATGCCTGTAATCACAGAGGTGCAGTGACTTCAGTTACCCTTATTACCCTCAGTGTGTTCGTCTTGAGTTCAGAGCTATTCACCTTGCACCTGTTGAGCCACGTCTAAATAGCTTTTCATTGTCCTCCAACAGAAAGTGTTTCCAACCAACAATGTGACTGAGGCTAAATATCAGTAATACTATTTCAGTCTTTAATCGATTTCAGTGTGCATTAAAGGGCGGGTGAAGAGAAAACAATCCCTCTTTCTTCCTTTCTCAGCACTTTAAGCTGCTGGTGGAGGAGCTGCATGTTAAAGGAGAGGCAAAGATCAAGAATGCCATGAAGGAGTCATTCAAGATCCTGAACGAGGTTCGTGGTTGTCTCGGTTGACTCTGTTCCTGGAAGGTTGAAGTCCGGTTTTGATTGTGTTGTCCAACTGTTTGTTTGCAGGCGAGGGTGAACGGTCAGGGCAGCATGTGTAACCAGGCCATCATGCTGATCACAGACGGAGCCATGGAGGACTTTGAGTCCGTCTTTGAGGAGTTTAACTGGCCTGAGCGCAGAGTAAGGATTAGAGCTGTGCTCCATATCTCTGTCTGGTCTTTCATGTTCTGTTTGGTAGCATTATTTGTATTCCTGTGAGTTCAATCAAGTATTTCTTCTTGGACCTTTGATAAAAGCTTTGGTCTTTTATAACTCATTACTGTTTTTTGTCAGCATGCTGACAACTTTGCCAAAGTTGTGATGCTGATGTCTCCATATAGGTTCGAGTCTTCACCTACTTGATTGGCAGGGAGATGACCTTTGCTCAAAACACCAAATGGATTGCTTGCAACAACAAGGGTGAGTTTGTGTGCATTTGTGCGAGTCATTGTAGTGTTTTTGTGTTCGCATACACTCAGTCCCGATTGCGTTCTCCAGGTTATTACACTCACATATCAACGCTTGCGGACGTCCAGGAGAACGTCATGGAGTACCTGCATGTTCTCAGCCGGCCAATGGTCATCAACCATGACCACGACATCATCTGGACTGAGGCTTACATGGACAGTGTGGTACGCTGATCTCCTGATCAAAAACAAGCAGCTTTTTCATTTGGGTGTTTTGGTCGTCATTTTCATTTAGAGACCACCTTTCAGAGTCCTGCTGTGATCGTGCTGTTCCTTCACATCTCTGTCTTTATGCTCATTTGTATGTTTCCTCCCTGTAAACCTGCACTCATCCTCCATTGTCCTCTGGGTCTTCTCTTCCATCTCATTGAAAGCTTCCCAACACAAACGAGGTAAAGCGCACAGAGTGGAAACACTTTCAATGTAGAACCATAGATGCTCTAGACACAGACACTGTTTTCTGAGGTTTGGTAAAGCTTCACCTTCATGGTTTGTATTAGTAGTCGGTTGACAGACTTGAGAGTGGATATAGTATGTCATGAGTCAACTTGAACTGAACACCAGCATGGTTTCTAGAACAGAGAGCTGCTGCTAATACCCAATGTGTTCATCGGTTTTCCCAGACATACAGACTCTGTGAATGAGGAGCCTGAACATTTCACAGCCGTTTTAAATGAATTCTCTGTTTTTGAAGGTCTAAACAGACATAGCTTCCTGTCTTTATAAGAAATTGTTTATGCATTCATGCTCTGACTTTCAGTGGGTTTGACATGCAGCTCCCTCTGAGTTTTAGTTCCAGCTGTCCTTATGGGTGGATACAGGCTGTCCGCAAGTGAAAAATGGAAAAAAACTCAAAATATCAATAGTCAGAGACTGTTCGGTGAAACCAAAGACAGAAATGTTCGCGCACATAAGTAAGGGTAAAGCAGGTGAGACCTGGGATGTCATACAGGTTTTTCTTTTTTTTCAACCCCTCCAACACATACAAAAAATCCTACGGACTGCGCAAGTGCTTTTCACGTGATAGGGGCTGCTTTCTTGCTGCCTGACTGTTAAGCTTAGGAAATTTGACAATCAGAGTGTAGTGTGTGTGGACATCCTGCAAGCGTCCTACCGGCACTCACGTATCACATCAACAACCCCGTTCGTGCAGCATTTGTGTGCAATCAGTAAGGAGCCAGTACAGCTTACCAATGACTAGAGCTGACTTAAGGACACTGTATGGACGCCACTGTGATATCGTAAGGCGTGCAACTTCCATTAGCCTTACCAACACTTCACGACAAACTTACCACACGTACGACAATGATACGTTCCATTTTGTGAACTGAAAGTGATGGGCAGATTGATCTGAGTATCGATGATATCAATACCAAAGTGAAGTATCGATACTATTGTGATTAGATCAATATTTTCAATACTTTTGTAGTATTTTTTCTTCAATTTGCACAGTAAAAAGCTTGAATTTATTAACGCCATTCCCTCCCTGCCTCATCGGATAATCCAGAGAGTCATTACAGGGACACAGATTTGCACCAATGGCAGGATTTTTGTTGTGTGGTTTTCATATTTTTATATTTATTACAGTGTTGCTTTTGTTTACTTTTTTCACTAGTGACTGATATTTTACTACTGTTTTTATTTTTTTAAATACATGTTTATAGTGCTGTTATACTCAGATTTTGTTATATTTATACTTTTATTCAAAAGTTGCACTACTTAATGTTTTCTTCTTATAATAAAAGTATGATGACATTATTAATGCACATGTTCTGTATTTGATGCATGATCAGTTAAGATTGTATTGCTGACAGCCTGTTTTTTATCATACACTTAATTAGAAAAAAATGTTTATAGCCAAAATAATTCTATAATACAACATTTCAAGGAAAAAGTATCGGTATTGGTGTTGATTAGTGATACTAGCCTTGTAATTACTTGAGATCGGATCGATTTTTTTCTTTTTTCTGACCACGTTTAAAGAGTTTTCTTTGTATTTTCTGTAAATACAGCACTGGTTTCTGTGGTAGTTAGCTGTTTGTGCGTATTGATGTTTCAATGGTTAGTGTGAGGTAGTTATTAGACAAACAACACAAAGAAATAACTCGACAAGGCTGTAAAATCTCTGACAGGTTTTTGAAAAGTTTGCAAATGACTTAAAAGGATCAAAAAATAGCTACAGTGTAGAGTTAAGCATGTCAGTAAAGGTTACATGGTTTTCTCATTTGTTCTGCTGTCCCACAGCTCTTCAACACCAAGGCTCAGAGCCTGCTGCTGATGACATCAGTGGCCATGCCAGTCTTCAGCAGGAAGAAGGAGACGGTCAGTTTGGAGCTGGAGTGCATTCATCCACTCATGTGTCAGCCTCCCCTCTGTACACCGTCTGTGCTCAAGTCGACAGCTTCAAATGTCTTTCACTGTTTCAAACACAGATCATCAGCAGGTTTATGACCCTACACCAGATCAATGATCTATTCTGGTAGTTTTGGCTGTTGGGTCACCTCACAGCTTTGTTTCATATTGACCTAATGCGTTCCTGCGACCAGTGGAAAGGTGGTGGAACTATTATTGTCTCCTGCATTTCTATGACTCTTGAGATCTTCCTCAAATTCTTCTGTAAATATATTTTGAGCTCCTTCAGGAGACACTCTTATTTTGAAGAATCTGAAACCTCAACAAACTTTCTGCTAGATACATCATTCTAGCTTTATATATTCACAGTACAGATAAATGTTTAAGATCCAAGTATTTAACTCGATAAGTTTTATACCATTTGTGAGTTCCAATTTTTACAAGAAAACTTTGTACTTCTTTTGAAATTACCTGAAACTATTATTACTTATTTAATCATTTTTATTTTCTATAGTTCTCAATTGTGCTTTAGCATTTCCATGTGCATTTTTGTAGGAAAATGCATTTTTTTCTATTTTTTCACTTCTCTGTAAAGAAGTGCTTTTGCAATTATTGCTAAAAGATTTAATGGTTTTGTTAAAAATAGAGAAAGAAAAAGAGACAAAAACAGACATTTTGTTTCTGAATTACAAACAAAAACAAACTGAAGAAACACTGTTGGGTTCTGTGTTGATGCTGTCTCCAGCTGTCTCATGGGATCCTGCTCGGTGTAGTTGGAACTGACATCCCACTGATGGAAGTGATGAAGCTGGCACCCAGGTACATGGTGAGTCTGAGAGCGCCACCTCCCCACCCCCACACAGTTGTTTAAATCCAGATAATGTAAAAAAAATAAAACAAAAAAACAACCTCTGTTGTCCTGCTTTCTTTCAGCTGGGAGCTCACGGCTACGCCTTCCTCCTCAACAACAATGGTTACATCTTGGCTCATCCTGACCTTCGACCACTGGTAAGTTCTGGACCTCAGATTTGCTACAGATGACTAACTTAGCTTAGAGCAGCAGCTGCTCAGACATTTCCAAACAGGGTGTGATGAGAAAAATCCTGAAACTGGAAGTCTGATGACGCTTACTATGATTTTTGTCTACAACAGTATAAAGATGGGAAGAAACTGAAGCCCAAACCGAACTACAATAGTGTGGATCTGTCAGAGGTGGAGTGGGAGGACATAGACGAGAAGGTGAGCTCTGACAGAGTAACTGATCTAAAACTGAAGACCTGCAGGAACGCTCAGGAATCTGTATTGACACCTGTCTAATAATACCATCTGAATATGGATAGAATTCCATCCATCCATCTTCTTCCGCTCATCCGGGACCAGGTCGCAGGGGCAGCAGTCTTCTTTGCTAAGCAGTCTTAGCAAAGATGCCCAGACTTCCCTCTCCCCGACCACTTCCTCCAGCTCCTCTGGGAGGACCCCGAGATGTTCCCAGACCAGCTGAGAAACGTAGTCTCACTAGTGTGTCCTGGTCCTCCACAGGGCCTCTTCCAGGTGGAAGTTCATGGAAGAGCTGGCTAAATGTTCCAGACAAATACTCCGAGATGTTTTTGCAGAAGGGGAAACTTCTTTTGATACCAAAATTAATAAAAAAAACAGCCGCTGGGACTGTTGAGCTGTACTGTACTGATCTGTGTTAAAGTCCCCACACAGACTGAGGATTCGACCTGAAGCTGATGCAACACATGAATTATTTTTTAACCATTCTAATTTAAATCCTGCAACAGTTTCTTATTTATTTCTAGATTTGTCCTCTTTTGAGTTGTCGCCTAACTTTTCATCCGGTCCGTAGCATGTTTTCCCTGTTTTACTGCCTGACCAGTCTTGATTCAGTTAACCAGTTCTGCAGGTGCATTAAAGTTAAAGAAAAAGTCCCATTCATTTTCACGCACCTATAAGTCTGTGAAATTTGTTCTCTGCATTTAACCCATCCCCGGGGGAGGGGTGAGCTGCAGACACAGCCGCGCTCAGGAACCATTTGGTGTTTTAACCCCACCAATGGTTTAACCCCCCAATCCAGTCAAGCAGATAGGCACTGGGTCCCATTTTTAGAGTCTCACAAA
>NC_050517.1:241235-256395 GCF_002922805.2 Oryzias melastigma
AGCAGCTATTACACGATCTTTGTGGATCATTGGCATATTATCACCAAACCCTTAATTTAACCAGTTCATCATTCAATGAAGTGTAATAAGGAAGCTTTTTAAAGAACATTTTTAAAAATAAAAATATTTCCCTGAGCTTCTTCTGGTCTTAACTTGGTGTAAAGTTTACATTTTACATTTCTTTCTTACAGGTTACATTTCTATTCATCAAACTAAAAATGACAGCTTTTATTTTTTATGATGGTAACATTTCTTTATTTGACCTGGATATCCTAAGGGCTAATCTAAATTCTCCCCTTCTCCCTACCATAACATTTAACCCTCCAATCGGAGAATTATAGAAGAATAGTGTCTCCAACTTCGGACGTCACTTTTGCTCACTGATGTCACTAATAGTCACCCGTCAGCTACGCTAGCGCGGAGCTTCTAGCTCTTAAATATACATTGTAGTGATTTTATAACTTTGAAAATATTATGCTAAAACTACAATTCATTACTTACATTTAAATGTAAACCCACGTGAAGAAAAGTGCTTCTCCTCCTCTGCGACGGAGAGCTCTGTATCCCTCCGCTTGGAAACAAATATTTCGGACACTATTTCCACTACAAATGGCCCAACAAATGGAGGGGTAGGTAGAAGGGAAGAATTCAAATTCAGCCCAAGCCTTTGTGCCTCTAATCAAGAGAATGCATTTGTGCGAATTCTTTCCTTTACTGTAGTAGTAACTCACAACTTCCACTAGTTAATGCACCTGTGTCATTATCACACGTTTCACTAACAAAATACCAAAACACAAAGGGAGCCAGCACATTAACAACCTTAAAGACAAAGCTCACATTGAAAACAAGAACAAATATCCAACCCTACACTGCACACTCGCTAGGATTATTACAGTAGGGACCACAAAGGCTTTCTGTCTTGACTTTAGAATGTTTTCTTGACAAAAGAGATGTCATAGATTAAAAGTTCATCATCTTTTATTCAACTTGTAGTTTTTATTTGTAAGACAGTCAGTTTTATGTAAAGGTTTTTGGTAAGTCACATGTCAGAACAGGCCTTGAATGATGAAAATTTAGGAATGCGTGTTTAATCTTTTATTATGTAGTACAGACCCCTGTGGAACTCCAGAGAAGCAACTAAGATAAATTAACTGCTTGTTTTTTCTCAGACACGATTTCATCCAAAGCAGCCAAATTTGGAAACATTTTACCTCGATTCCTTCTGACAGTGATGCATTAGGATTTACTTTGCTAAAAGACTAAAGCTCTGAAGCTATTACACCCGATTAGCCCACTATTCTATTTATAAAATGAACTTATTTTTGGCTCTGAA
Organism: Oryzias melastigma; assembly: GCF_002922805.2. Classification (NCBI taxonomy): domain Eukaryota; kingdom Metazoa; phylum Chordata; class Actinopteri; order Beloniformes; family Adrianichthyidae; genus Oryzias; species Oryzias melastigma. The sequence goes on from NC_050517.1 coordinate 242,569, forward strand.
CCATTTGGTGCATTCTTTCTTTACTTGTGTGCCGCAGACTCCTGAAGATTTTTCCATCAGTCATTTGTGGCTGATTCCACTCACATTTTATTCACATTTGCACTCAAATTGTGATTTAACAGAGTATTTCTAAGACTCAGAGAAATCTGGTCATTTCTTGAGTGAAAACTTCATGGGTCAAAAGAGGTCAAAGTGTTTTCATGACTGCAAGAAGTGAATTTCAATTCCTCTTCAAGATACAGGGGGATTATGTTGTTCAATGTTGAGACGGAAGCAGTGTTTATTTGTTTTGTTTGAGTAAAATAGCTCCTCAATATTTGCTTTTAGGCAAAATTCTAAATAGGAAAACCTAAAGCCTGACTTACAGTATATATGTTTCCTCCAGCTGAGGACGGCTATGGTGAAAGGAGAGACAGGCAGCAGCACGCTGAGCATCAGAGCTTCTGCAGACAAAGGGGTGAGACATCCACATATTTTCAGCCATAAACATCCAGCGGTCACTTCAGCACACAGAGGCGTTTACTTCTGTCTTATAGTCTAAATGTGAGGAGTAGCTGTTATGTAAATTGTGACAACCATGACAATCACAGGGGAATGAGCCTCTCAGCTGATCAGGTCCTTACAGCATCTTTAAAAAAAATGTTTTTCAAAATCCAACGTCCAGTCAACGGACAAATTAATATAAATTAAATGTTTCTTGGTTGTATTAGAAATGTTCTCTTTTGCTTTAGATAATCTAAGGAGGAAATGTGTCTCACTGTAACCTAAGTGTCTCCTCATCTCACAGAAAAGACCCCTGTACCTCGTCAACAACTATTTCTACACAGACATCGATGAGACACCTTTCAGGTGAGTTACCGGCTCTTCTTTTGTTTACTTCCTGATTTTCTAGCTTCCTCCTCCCCTGCAGGGATGCTCTGCCTCTGGTTGTCCTCCATTTGTAGTCTTTGGTGGGCTGCTGGACTTCCTCCTCTGTTAAAAAAGTTGTTGGGTTTTTGCTTTTAATTGATGGTGACAGTAGGGGTTCAAAGATTTTACAGCTGCAGCAGAGCAGATAGACTCAACCTTCAACTTTTGTTGTTTATCTTCGTGTGTTGTCCCTTGTTGCACTTGCCTGGTCTAACCTGTAGAGGGCAGCAAAACACAGCACAGTTAGGAGATTTGGTTGAGTTTGTCTCTTCTCACTTGCTCTGCAGCTTTGGCATGGTGCTGACCAGAGGCCATGGAAGCGTGATATTCATGGGGAACGTGTCTGTGGAAGAAGGTATGACTTCCCCTGTATTCCCTGTAATCCTGTCCTGAAAATGTGTCATGTTGTTAGAGCAGCATCCTGCTGGAAAATTAGCATATTTTGCTAAAAGTTTTTGGAATTGAGTGACAATTCATTTACAGAGATTGACTTTAAAGTGGTGTAGTGGTTAGGCTCTGGTTTGGTCACAGCTGGGATAGGCTCCAGCAACTCATTTATTCAGAAAGGGATTGAGCAGTTTGATGGATAGACAGATGAATAGACGGACGGACGGACGGATAGATAGGGTGATGGATGGATGGATGGATGGATGGATAGATGGATGGATGGACGGCCAGACGGATGGATCATTTTAAGATAAGCATACAAAGTAAAGGGCATGCAGGGGCCACACAGACTAGTAACCACAGCCGTCCAAGAAGAGCATCACCAACACCCCTCCTTTCCCCTCATCCACTCAGTAAAACATGTTCAAGTTTTGTTTCTATGAAAACATTTACTTGTTTTACAATTACTGTGTCATCACAGAGAACCTAGTGCAGTATGTGAAGGTACTGATTTTTGCATGTTTTCTCTGACCCTGCAGTGTTTAACCAGAGGGAGAATGTGGAATTTACTCTTTGTGTTGTCATTTGTTCAAACATGGTTCCCTTTGTCTGCAGGGCTGCATGATCTGACGTCTCCAGACTTGAGCATTGCCTCTGAGTGGTACGTTCACAACCGCTGTGGTGTTGTAAATCAGTTTCATAAAGTTCTCTTCCGCTTTGGTCCTCTCATCTTCTGTGCTCCTCAGGACGTACTGCGAGACAGACATAGACCCCGATCACCGTAAATTCACCCAGTTTCAAGCCGTGGTGCGCTACCTGCAGGGGAAGGAGCCTGACCTGGAGTGTACGTCCATCAATCCGGCTTTAACGCATTCTTCATTTGTCTGTGCATTCTGCTATGCTGTGGCTGACTCCGCTGTCTGTTGCCCAGGCGATGAGGTGCTTTTACAGCAGACGCTGTTTGACGCCGTGGTGACAGCTCCAGTGGAGGCCTACTGGAACGCCCTGATGCTTAATGACAGGTGAGGCTGGAGCTTCAGGGGTTCAACTAGAAAGATGGAAATGATTTTGAAGTCTATTTTGAACAATTCTCAAACTGTTAGAGTCTGTTTTAAGGGCTTTATGACAGTTTTTTTAGAGTGGCCTTTGGGTCACATTGAACTCAAAGTAAGCTGGAATTCTGGGTTATTCTAGTAAAATCTCTTCTGGGAGTGCGATGATTTCTGATTTTCTGTCTGCATGGACAGAGCCAAGGTGATGTAACAGACTCAGCCTTCTGTTTTTCTGCGGTGTGCACCTGCAGGGTGGAGCCGGGCGTTGAGACGGCGTTTCTCGGAACACGCTCCGGCCTCCTGAGGATCATGAGATACGCAGGAGCAGAGGTCAGGGTGGCAAAGTAAGAGTCTGTGGCATCCGGTCCGGAGTCTTGGATCACTGATCTGCTGAGTCATCCTGCAGCAGGACCTCCTGTAAATTGTCACTGAGCTTTCTGTCAAATGAACTCAGTCTCAGTACTTTCTGTCCACAGCTCACTTCAAAAACTACACAATGTACTTTTGTCTAATTTATAGCCAAATTAAATTGTTGCACTTCATTTAGAACTCTGTGACTTAACAGATTTGTTTTCCTCTAAAACAGTAACTATTTTTTTTTACATTTTTCTTAAATAACCAATACTTTGACCTGTTTTACTGGAGTTTTTGATTATGTATTTTGATTCCTTATAACAAAAGATTATTTTTTTATAATTGATGTAACTTCTAAAGATAAGTTATTCCATCTCAGTCTAATGACCTGTTGTTGTGGAGTACTGGTGGATCAAAGTAGCAGACAGGTGAAGATTTAAACAGTTTATCAAGATCAGTAGTCCTATCAGAGGAAGAGGGTGGTCTGGGTTGGGGCTGGCTGGCTTGTAATTTCGGGAGCTGGAGACCAGGACTAGAACTGAACACATGTGAGCATCAAGGGAGCAGTCATGCGGGCAGGAACAGAGAAGAAACTTGGCACTGTGTACAGCAGGGGTGTCCAAAGCCAGGCCTCGAGGGCCAGAAATCCTGCATTATCTGCTGCTGATTACCTGGATCAGGTGTGTTTAGCCAAATCAAAAATTCATAGATTTTCTTCATTTCTAATCAGATTTACTTTGAACTACAAGACACTGTTTCCCACAATGCATTGTTTTGTAGTCCTCAAGGCAGCTCACAGTTAGCACAGTGCCAGATTTCCAGCTGCTCTCGCCCTAGCAAGCACCCAATTTTTGTATGATGATTTTACATGTGATGTCAGAGGAAAAACTACCCAACATGCACCACAGTTCAGCAGCACTGTGTCCGCCTGAAGGATCTCAAACACACCTAGTGCGACTTACACACTGGTTGTGCCGTCTTGCAAGGTAACTCCTCTATCTTTAAGTCAGGAAGTACAAAACTACCAGGCTGACTAAACTTCTCTCTGGGATGCTGCACCATACATTATCACTCACCCTCTGTCAATTATCAACAGCCTCACTGGCTTTTTATCTTCCATGGATGGTTACACTTTAGACTCCAAGCCACTCGACTTTCCCCCTCCTGAAACACACGCTGCAGTCACCATGACAACAGGCTACGGTGAGCTAAAGAGTCACCTGTTGGTCCAAGAGGTGTTTTCGCTCAGGATCGTTCTGGTTCACAAGGTCATGGTCAAGAAAACATGGATTTCCTTTGTCACACTTGCTGCTGCTGCTGCTTTTAGTCCACCTCTACCTCTGAACACTGAAGTTCAGGTCAAATTAGCTCCAAGTTAGAGGTCAGTCCAGCACTGATGAAAGATCCAGAGAGAAGGCTGATGTTTGTCCCTCAGCTGTTAGACCTGAGAAGGAAAACTATTGTCTGAAGTAACTCTGCTCCTCACAGGAGGTTCCTGACTCTGTCTGATAAAGACAACCTGTTCACCATCGATCACTTCCCCCTGTGGTACCGTCTGGCAGTGGAAAACACTCCTGGAAAGTTTTACTACTATCCTGTAAATGACAAAGGTCTGGTGAGCAGCCAAACCCCCCTCCCCTCCATAATCTGTTGATCTCCTCTAAAGCTTGACTTCAAGTGTTAAACAAGAGTTTCTCCCAGCAGGAGTGAAGTACGTTGTGGCTACGACAGCAGTGACGGTGTCTTCTGGAGGAAAGACGGCCATGGCCGGAGGTGAGCTCTCATCACACCTTCCTTCACTGTCTTCTGTGATGTAGAATGATGGGTGTTAAAAAATGTCAAACTCAAAACAACCGTCAGACAACTACATCTTTTTAAACAAGAACAGGAATGGAAGAAAAGTAGAAGTGGAGGGACATTCGGCTGTCCAATTCAGATCCCAGTCAGAGGATAAGAAGAGGATGAGGTCAAAGATTAATCGATGTTTCAGCAGCTTTTATTTTTTCATTTATAAAGTTTGATCAAGTGATCGTCCAAAAACCTGATATTAAAATGGGGTTGGATGCAACTTTTAATGTGATACACTTTGTTTCTCACATTGTTTTCCCAACAATCTTTATGTCAGTCTTTATGTAACACTTATTTTCGTACCTTGTAGCTGTAGCTAAACTGACTTTTATCAGAGATTTAGTTTTCTGGTTATGGTGGTAAAGGTGTGGCTCTTCCAATTCTTGCACAAAATGAGGCTGTTCTTCCATTAGATTACTAAACTTTAAATGTATCACTAATTTGTGTAATTAGATTCTAATTATAGGAATTCAAGATAGAGTTGATCCACATGTTACCTGTACAAAAATGACTCATTGAGATGTGAGATCAGTTTGACTTTCTATTATCTTAAGTAGACTGTCAGTATGGAAATCTAGCGCTACCTAGAAGACAGGTTTGCTGACCAATGAATGAAAATGGCCTATTGTTGAAACCTCAGTTAGAAATTTAAATTTTTAGTAAATTCATGATGCAGCTGAAGATGTAAGGAATCCAAAGGAAGTCATTTATTCAAGAGTGAGTTAAACTTTTCCTTTGAAAAAATAAGTTTAAGATCCCAGTTGCACATTTTTTTTGTTTAGTTACGCCTAAATCTGAATTTTAACTGAGAGGAAACTTTTCTTGTGCTTGAATGTTAAATCCTTGAACAAAATTGTGATGTTTGGAGTTTTCATGGTAAACAGTCTAACCGTGTGTGTAAGCTGCTGTGGCTTCATGCTGTCATGACGTTCGTGTAGCTTCATCCTTCAGTTGGTGACCATTGAGACCATTGGCTTGACTCCTGAAGAAATGCAGTATGAAACCTTTTTACCACTTCAAGAACCCAGACAGCAGTTTAGATAAATACAGTTTATTCTTCTAGGCATGTCTTGTGAGCAGACTTTGAATCCTTATCAAAAAAAAACATTAGACGTTACAGATCATGTTGGAGGAAGCTCTCTATCCTCCTCACTCGCTGCTTTGTGCTTTGCATCATTATTTTTTTTACCTGCTTTTGTTTTAAGCTGCTTAATTTGTGCTCTGATGCTGTGGATCTTGTTGCTGGAAGCTGGACCTCTAGGTGGCAGTAGAGGTTGTTTTTACAGTAAGCAGCTTTCCCCCTGGATTCAGTTTATGTGCTGCAGAACTTTGACAAGGTTTGCTTTTTTATGCAGAAAAAGGAAACGAAGACTTACTAAACATGAACAAACATTCAGCTTGTCGGGATAAACAAGCATGTGCAACAATCCAGAGCTTCTGGACTGAATAGATTCACATTGCTCAGAGAAAACTAAACCCTGGAAGAGCCTGAAGGTGCAGAAATCCCCAACTGCTGATTCAGAGGAGTTTAATAGCTTGCTGAGAGACGCAGAGCAGGGAACAACAATTCACAGAGCATCCATACATTAAAGCAAGTGCTGCAGCATTCCAGCTTTGCTGAGTCCAGTCTGCTCCATCAGCTCTGCAATCCGGTCCCGGTCCTGAGGGTGCTGGTGCTGCAGGGTGTCTCTGGAGGATGGCGGGTGCCGAGGAGCCGTCAGAAGCTGCTGATTCGATAACCGTGCACGATGCCACAGGCCTCTTTGGACACGGCCTCGGGGGTGTCAGGAGACGACATCTGCCCGTCCTCCTGGTCGGTCTCAGCTCCACACTCGGCCATCAGAGGCTGTCCGCGGTTCTTAATCTCCCTCTGGTACCGCGCCATCAGCGAGGCGTAGACGCAGCCGTACGTCGCCGCGACCACCATCATGATGCACACAGTGCCGCAAACCACGCCCGCCACTATCTGCGTGCCGTGGGCGCGGCGCACACTCACAGGCCTGTAGCGCTGCCGAACACAGTCGTCGGTGCTGCTGACCCTGCCAGGCGGGCAGGGGGGGCGGGTGGCGGCGTGCCGGACCCCCTCCTTGATGGGACTCTGCAGGCAGTGGATGAACATCTCTGCCGGCACACTGCGGATGTCCCTGCCCTTCAAATCATCGGGGACACTGCACTGCATCGCATCCACCTGTCCACCTGCAGGCCACACGAGAAGGTGAGGGGGGAGCGAGGAAGGAAAGACGGGAGAGCATTCAGCCTCAGCGCAGCATACATCTTTCTACAGAGATTAATTGCTTTAATAATATCAGCTCTGCAGTCCTGGCAGTCGAGCAGCAAACAGCAGTGCTTACCTCTGTAAAGCAGCCACTCCATCCAGTGCTTGAAGTCCCTCAGCTTGCAGTCACACTCCCAGGGGTTCCCCACCAGCTGGAGCTGCTGCAGGCCCACCAGAGGTTCAAAAAGGCCTCTTTCCAGGGCCACAAGACGGTTACTGGCCAGAGACAGCCAGGCGAGTCTCTGCAGTCCATCCAGCAGGCCCTTCGGAAGCCACTGGAAAGCATTTGAGGACAGGTCGAGCCCCTGCAGCTGCCACAGCCCCATGAAAGCCTTGCTGCTCAAACCCGCGAACGTGCTGCTGTTGAGGTCTGATCCTGCCAGACGTACGCCGAGGTAGTTAGAGGAAAGATTTAACCAGCGCAGGCCGCCGAAGCCCAAGAAAGTTCCGGGCTGGAGGCTGTAGAAGTGGTTCTGGGAGAGATCCAGCAGCTCCAATCCGCTCAGGTTGAAAGCGTCTGTCCTTCCCAAGGAGGAGAGGTTGTTTTGGGAAAGTCGGAGGGACAGAGAATCCCTGCCCAGCATCTCCACGACGGGGGTCAGAGAATGAAGGCCGACAGCAGAGCAGTCAGTTGTGTTGGCGTAGCAGGTGCAGGCGCTCGGGCAGCTGCTGACCAAGCCCACAAGGCCGGGAAGAACCAGAACCAAGCTTATGACAGCAACACAGACTGGAAGAAAGGAGCAGCAGTCAGAGAAAGTCATCTTTGTCCAAACAAAGGTTTCACTGTTTTTTCAGAGTTTTGTGAGAAAGGTTTTTCTTTAACTGTTATAATATTATATTTTGTGGAGATCCCTAAATATATGATTGAGAAAGCAGGAGATTCAGGAAGCTGGAAAAGGGAAAACTACTGAAGAATTCTTCTCTCCTCCCTCAACATGAGGAAATTCTTGTCCGACGGTTTCAAAATGACGCTTCAAAATGTCTCTTCCTCTGAAGAAGTGTCAGCATCAATGAGGGTGAGGAATCGGGTCGGGACTCACTCAGTCTCTGCAGACGATGTGGTCTCCTGAGAGTCTGCCGCTTCATGGCTGCAGCTTCAGCTCAGCTGTAGCATCAGTATGGCATGAGGTCTCTTGGAGAATTCCCTGAAAAAACTGGAAGGAGAGAATGAAGAAAGAGCTGAAAGGTTGACATGGATGTGATGCGAGTTTAACCATCATGGAGCTATAAACAAGTACCTGAGGAAAAGAAAAGCTTTTATTTGGAGTTCCTTTTAGTCCAGATGTGTCAAAGTCAAGGCCCGGGGGCCGGATCCGGCCCTCCGGGTATTTATATCCGGCCCTCCAGGTCATTTTATTTCATTGTTAATAAAGGCCTGATTATCTTGTGCTTATCTCTAACTTGTACAATTTTGACAAAATACATTTTTATGGAGAGTGAAATATGAGTTATTTAATGTTTAAGTTGATTTATTCTGGAATAATATTCCTGCATTTTTATTATTCATAATTATGTTAAAAAGTTATGGTTGCAGAGTTTTAAAAAATTGGCATTATGCTAGCTTTTTTTTGAGAATTTTAGCATTTATCAATGTTCTTTTTAGGCTGTTTTGGAGTTTGGCTAATATTTAATCTATGCTAGCTGTTTCTAATTTAGGCTTTTTTGGATTGTTTTAATGCTGTTTTGGAGTTTAGAGAACATTTCAGCTACATGCTAGCGGTTTTAGCTAATTTCGGCTTTTTTGTTTTTTAGGCTATTTTGGAGTTTAGCTAATATTTCAGCAACATGATTTAGGCTTTTAAAAAAACTGTTTGGGCTGTTTTTGAGTAAGGCTTACATGCTAGCTGTTTTTGTTAATTTAGGCTTTTCAGTTTTTTTTAGGCGATTTTGAAGTTTAGCTATTTTTTTGATACATACTAGCTGTTTTCCTAGTTTTTATTTTATTTTTTTGTCTTGTTTTTTAGAATAATTTGATATATGTAATATTTTAGTTGACTATGAGCTTCATCGTTTTCAGCTATCAATTTGAATATCTTCAGCTACTAGCACTAGCATTTTCAGAGGACAAATTCAGCTTACAGCTTTCACACTAGCATTATCGCAGGTAATGAAATATATCTAGTTCATAATCATGTTAAAAAGTTACGGTTTAATGTTTTAAAAACTTAGTTTTAAAGTGTTCAATAAATGTTTATCCTGTTCAGCCCGCAACATGAATTGTGTTTTGGCCCCTTGTGCGATTGAGTTTGACTCCACTGTTTTAGCCTCTGAAGCACCTGGAAGGTGAAAGCAGGACGAAGGAAGATGCTGAATCAAAGTTCTGTTCTGCTGCTGACACGTTGCTTTTTTTCTTTTCCCTAAACTGCTCTTTAGGATGCATAATCTTAATAATCCCCTGCAGCGCGTTCAGATTTGCTTCGCTCTCTTCCAGATCCACATGCATTCTCCTCCATTCACTGCATTAGTCATGCATCAATGCGCAGAATGCTGAGACCAAATAAAAGCGAGAATAAACTCCTTTTAAGTTCAATGCTTTGGTGACCCAAAAAAGTGCATCTTGATGAGGACGATTAGAGGAAGAGCAATGTTTGCACAGATTAAAGATAATCTGTGGGTTTACAGGCCCCGATCTTTTCTGTAATTTACATGTTTTGCTTTTGCCCGTCATTTTTTTTCGCTTTATGTGCAAAAAAAGCATTCAGAGAGAGCTGCTTTACAGAGAAGTTATTACCAACCATTCCTAAAACACCCACTGAACATCCACAGAGATGCTGCAGATACAGCAGAACCAGTTTGACTAAATGCAGTAAAAGATCCTGCAGCTCCCATGCTTTGTGATCTGAGCGGGTTGAAGCCGTTTCTGTTCTTTATGATTTCCTTTTTTAAATTCCTCACTTTTTTACATCTTTAAGAAAGGTAAATGAGAAATAAAGCGATGGGAAAGGGCTAAAGGGCCCACTTCGGGGCAGCTTGTTTGTGTTACATGGTCACCGATGATGGTCACTGTTGCAGACTGTGTTACGCAGCTAAGGAACCTGCTGGCGTCCTCTAAATGTTTAAATAAAACTGCTTAGGTGCTCGTGGCACGGTGGGGCAGTAGTCAGCGTTTTTGCCGCACAACAAGAAGGCCTTGGTTCAAATCCCAGCTGGGACCCTTCTGACTGCAGTTTGCACATCCTCATGCAGACGTGGATTTTCTCTGGGCGCTCCAACTTCCTCCCATAGTCCAAAAACCTTCTTCATAGATTGATCGATTACTCTAAATCAGGGGTGGGCACACTTTTTGACTTGTGGACCACAAAGGGTTCAAAAATTTGTCAGATGGGCTGGACCAAGAGCAGATGCTTGAAGTGTTTTGGGAAGAAACCTTACATGGGAAAGAAAAGACATGGAATCTGGACAAAAACAGGCTTTTTGTGTTTAAAAACTGTGATTTTTTTAATTCTATTTCAGTGCAAATTGCATCAATTGGTTGATGTCTTTCAGGGATAAACACACACTTAGAAAAAATATGTTTGTTGTAATGGAATGATTGGAAAAATCTGCAAAATAACTTTCTGCACCTTAACACAAGTTAGTTTATTAGTGGTGCACCGTCTGAGGGGAGACACCAGAAGTACAGGAAATGAAAACATCAATATGAGCTTTGTCCAAATTCCTTCCCTACTCGCTATGTAGTGCGTTTGTCATTTTCTAGTGCTGTTTGAATCAACAATTCCAAAATTGAATGCACTAGAAATTACCCAGAAGTCTTTGTGAAAAACTAGCATCCATCAATGCTCACTACATTAGCGAATATAGACCACAATGCATTGCGGTCCGAAAAAAAATCCCATGTTGTAGTTGGAGATTAGGGTGGGAATTCGTACACGGATGGATAATCAAAATAATTTATTCCAGTGTGGCCGGCTGATTAATGTGGCCCCTGGGCTGTAGTTTGCCCACCCCTCCTCTAAATTGTCCTCAGGTGTGATGGTGAGTGTGTGGCCCTGTGACAGGATGGCGACCTGTCCAGGGTGTACCCCGTCTATGTCCAACTGTGATCCCTTAAAGGGATACACCAGGATAAGAGGATGGGTGGATTGACGGAGGAATGGATGGATCTCTATCTCAAGCAGGCAGACAGAGCCTCTAAAAAATATATCTTTTATGAAAAGAACTGTTACTCTAGCAATTTTTTCTAAACTCTGAATCAAAGACTAAAGAAAAAAAAAACTTGTAAACTTGTTTCAAGCCTGCAGACCTGAAGTGTGAAAAGACTGAGTCAGGAGCTCCATTTTTATCTGAACCTCAGGCTTTATTCAGGATTAACGCTAATCCTCATCCCAGTTACATAATAACACACAAAATCAGCAGAAAAAAGATGTCATCTTATTCTCATCCGGTTGTTTAATGCTCATCATCAGCGCTCCCGTACTCATTCTTCAGAGAGCAGCTTCTCTGAGCTTGATACAGCCGACTGAAGCTGACTTCCTCAGTAACACTCTCTTCACCGGCTAATAAAACCACTTCTTCTTTCAATTGGATACAATTCTTTTAGCATAAAATTATTGCCTGAATGCCCAAAATAAAAACCCAGTTAAAGCACAAAAAACTAAAAACACAGAACAAAAAAAAAGCAACTTTGACAATCTTTCTTCAACTTTTTAACTTTGAAGCCAGCACTGCACCCAAACCAACCAGGAAAAGGTCCTAAAGGTGTTGTTTTCTTTCTTTTTTTTTTTAAAGGACCTCAACATCCTAAAAAATATGTTTTAGCCTAGCAATCTTTAGAGGGGCCTCTGGTCACATGCAAGATGGCGCCAGAAAAAATCTTAAACTAGAAGCGGAAATTTTGCAACTTTAACCGCTTGCATAAGCGAAAATTTCCTAAACTTTAGGAAACCCTTTGAAAAATGACACTTTAAAAACTTTTCCGAAATATCTGCTTTTAAGCTTCTAAATGTGAATAAACTGTAACTGTCAAGCAGTTTAGTGTCCAAGATGAGCTTCAAATAGGACAGAGAATGTTTATCGTTTTGTTTTTTTCAAGTCATTATTAACAAGTGTTCAAATTTGTATAACCACTCCTGTTTACAATGGAACTTAACCTCTGGAGAAAAAGCCAGCAAAAAAGGTGAAATGCAATTTTTTTCTCTGTAAATTAGCTGATCATGGAGGGACTTCGGATATTTATTTTCGAGTACCATATTTCTTTCAAAGATTCTCTTAAATCTTTTAGCTCATGGCGTGTCATTTCCTTCAAAAGACTTCAAAGTGAAAACATTTACCTTTAAAAAAATAAAACTTTACAGAAGATTACAGGCTGTATGTTGCTAAAATGCTTGTCACAGGAAGTCAGATGGATTGTTGTGTTTAGGTTCAATGTGGCAGACATGAACTTTAAAGCTTGAGGTGATGATGTCTGAAGGTAGATTCTAGATTCTGACTCCGCCTGTCATGTTCAGCTATTGGCTTCCAAAGTCAAAGGTTCCTTGCTGAGTTGCAGAACTCAGAGAGACCATTGTGTGGCGTGCATCATCACATCCAGCAGATTAACGCGCCGCTCAGGTCTCTGAACTGGACAGATGTCTGACCAGGAGGGCAGATGGAACCAGCAGCTGGCCCTCTCACTCTCCTTCACTTCTGCTGCTGTGTCGTCAGTTCTCATCCACTGCTGTCCTTAAGCTTTCACTTAAACCCTTCTCCCAGGAGGGAATAATGTGATAACCTCTGCTCAGTTTTCTGGCTCACTCTCCTGGTTCAACCACTTTAGCTCAAACATCTCAATCGAAGTGGGTTCCTCAAACCATGGAAGCATTTCTCAAGTTTTTCTAAAATGTCAAAGTTGATTTTTCTTGAGGGGCTGCTTTGTTTCACATGTTTCACTGCAGGGTTGTGAGTCTGCTGTCCGTTCATGGTTCCAACTTCTTCTTTACCCTTATAGTGGAAACATGTGTGTCTCTTTAATCAGTTTCTCCCACATCAGTAGTGCAATGCTCCAGTATTTGCGCTCTGACTCGACATGCTGCTAGCAGCTTATTGGCCTGAGACAGACAGTCTATCTGCCCCGTAACTGCACTTTCCTCCGAAGTCAGCAGTGTAAAGGCCCAGCGAGAAACACACTGCAGCATGCTCACTGAGGGCCAGCAAAAGCAAAAAAACAAGACACGGGTGCAGTGACGTGAACTTTTCAATGAATGGCTGAGACTTTATGCACATTTGTAGACTCCACATGATGTTTTTCAGAGCAACTCTGACCCTGCTGTGCTCACACAACAGCGTGTGGATCCATCATAGAGAGGTTTTCTGAGACCTCAACAGTGCTCCAGTCTAATGAATCAGAATTCAAATAACTCACTTCCAGTTAGTTGACATATTTTCGTTAAAACCTCAATCACAGTGACTCAGAACGGATTAGGAGATCACAATCGCACAAACATACAAACTCCAATAGGAGCGACTCACCATTCTACATGGCTTCTGTAGCGTCCAGCTGGAGGTTTCTGCAGTTTTCACACAGCCCTTTACCAAAATAATTCCATCTACTAAAAAAGAAAACAAAAACAATCTTCACTCTGATGTGCCGGACTCTCCGTCCACCCATGGAGTCGGTTCAGAATCTGGGATGGACCTTCAGTCAACCATCACCTGGCTCCTCTTCCTCAGCACCACCCGCTCTTCCTCCTCTGAGCTCCGAATACTCCATCCAACACACAGCAGGCAGGCTGCAGGAGGAGGGGACTGGCGGGAGGCGGGGGGAGCGCTGCTGGTGTGTTTGTGGAGGGGGGGTGAGTGATAATGCGCTTGTGTGTCCTGCTCTGTAGGAAAACAGTAATGCACTTCAGCAGGAATAATAAAGTTTTTTTTTATATATACAGTGAGGGAAAAAACTATTTGAACCCCAGCTGATTTTGTAAGTTTGCCCACTAAAAAAGAAATGATCAGTCTATAACTTCAATGGTAGGCTCATCTGAACAGTGAGAGACAACAATGACAAAACGAAATCCAGAAAAATGCGTT
>NC_050517.1:256533-257357 GCF_002922805.2 Oryzias melastigma
CAATGGTAGGTTCATCTGACCAGTGAGAGACAACAATGACAAAACGAAATCCAGAAAAATGCGTTTCAAAAAAAGTTATAAATTAATTTGTATTTCCATGAAGGAAATAAGTATTTGATCCCCTATCCGTCAGCAAGATCTCTAGCTCCCAGGTGGGTCTTACACAGGTAACAAGCTGACATTGACCTCTCAGCTTGTTACCTGTATAAAAGAGACCTGTCCACAGAAGCAATCAATCAATCCAGATGCCAAACTCGGCACCATGGCCAAGACCAAAGAGCTTTCCAAGATGTCAGGGACAAGATTGTGGACCTACACAAGGCTGGAATGGGCTACAAGACCATCGACAAGCAGCTGGGTGAGAACGTGACAACAGTTGGTGTAATTATTCGCAAATGGAAGAAACATAAATTAACTGCCAGTCTCCCTCGGTCTGGAGCTCCATGCAAGATCTCACCTCGTGGAGTTTCAATGATAATGAGAACGGTGAGGAATCAGCCCAGAACCACTCGGGAGGAACTTGTCAATGATCTCAAGGCAGCTGGGACCATAGTCACCACAAAAACAGTTGGTAACACACTACGCCATGAAGGACTGAAATCGTGCTGTGCCCGCAAGGTCCCCCTGCTCAAGAAAGTCCATCTACAGGCCCGTTTGAAGTTTGCCACTGAACACCCGAGTGATTCAGAGGAAGATTGGATGAAAGTGTTGTGGTCAGATGAGGCCAAAATTGAGCTCTTTGGCATCAACTCAACTCGCCGTGTTTGGGGGAGGAGGAATGCTGCCTATGACTCCAAAAACACCGTCCCCACCGTCAAATATGG
>NC_050517.1:258084-280629 GCF_002922805.2 Oryzias melastigma
TCGCCGTGTTTGGGGGAGGAGGAATGCTGCCTATGACTCCAAAAACACCGTCCCCACCGTCAAATATGGAGGTGGAAACATGCTTTGGGGGTGTTTTTCTGCCAAGGGGACAGGACAATTGCACCGCATCAAAGAAAGGATGCATGGGGCCATGTATCGTCAAGTGTTGGGTGAGAACCTCCTTCCCTCAAGTCAAGGCATTGAAAATGGGTCGTGGTTGGGTATTCCAGCATGACAATGATCCAAAACACACGGCCAAGGCAACAAAAGATTGGCTCAAGAAGAAGCACATTAAGGTCATGGAGTCGCCTAGTCAGTCTCCAGACCTTAATCCCATAGAAAATCTGTGGAGGGAGCTGAAGGTTCGAGTTGCCAAACATCAGACACGAAACATTAATGACTTGGAGAGGATCTGCAAATAGGAGTGTGCCAAAATCCCCCCTGAGATGTGTGCAAACCTTGTGGCTAACTACAAGAAATGGCTGACCTCTGTGATTTCCAACAAAGGTTTTGCCATCAAGTACCGAAGCACGTTTTTCAAAGGGATCAAATACTTATTTCCTTCATGGAAATGCAAATGAATTTATAACTTTTTTTGAAACGCATTTTTCTGGATTTTTTTTGTCATTGTTGTCTCTCATTGTTCAAATGAGCCTACCATTGAAATTATAGACTGATCATTTCTTTTTTAGTGGGCAAACTTACAAAATCAGCTGGGGTTCAAATAGTTTTTTCCCTCACTGTAACTTAAGCAAGACACATGAGCTCAGCACACAAAAAAAACGCACATTCAGCACCTGAGCAAAGAAGCATACAAACAAGTTTGCAGACTCACTTCTGTAAAGGATTAGATCTAATCTGACAGATCTAAATTTCAGTGGATTACTGACTTCCTCCTGAATGTGCTCAAAATGCAAAGGAAGACTGAAAATAATAGGAACTGGATTGTTTTATGAATGAAATGAAGCATCACTGATGTTGGAGGAGCTGCAGATCCGCTTAGTGTCAGACTGAAAGTCTGTTTCTGTTCTGGTCTTCTGGTTTGGTCACGTCACCACCAGCAGCCTCATGTCTCGGTGAAAGTTTTCCTCACTTTCAGGGAACACCAAGGGAAATCTCTGCTGTTTGGTTCCTGTTCTTGAGGCTCATTAGGGAGAGCAGAGCGCTGCTGGTTTTTCTCACAATTCTGAAGCTCATGGATAAATCAATGGAGTGAGTTTTTCTACTTCTCTGCACAACAGGAAGTAACCCATGTTTAGGTGGAAAAAAAGAAAGTATTTACTGAAACCAACTAAATTCTGTGGTCCTCTTCATGTACAAAGTGTGTTAAACAAAGTCAGAAAAAAAGTTCAATCCTAGGGGTGTGTGTTGGCAAGAGTTTGGCAATACAACATATATTAGAAATAGTTTATTTCAAGCAATCAAGAGAAAATAATTCATGTGCAATACAATCAACAGTAGTTTACATCCATAAAAACATGTCAAACACAGGGTAACTAGACATTAAAAGATAGACTGCCTGAAAGGGAGTGAGAGGAAATGAACTTGTATAATCTCACCCTGTCTCGATCATACTGTTTCCTTTAAGTGTATTATCATTATACGGTTTGTGACTTAATATCAGATATTTATATATTTTCAACATAGATTCAGATTATTAGAAATCCTAAGGTAACAATAAATCACATGACCATGTAAGTAGAAATAACACTATTCATATCTACATAAAATATCGCGATACATTGCTCACGATACGATATGTGATATATCTCAAGACGGTACTATGTTTTTTAAAGAGTATGACTTGGAAAAAAACTCAACCTGAATATTAATAAAATTTCATGGTAATAAAATTGTAAAAGTCATTTTATTTAATGATCACAACGCTAAGCACTGCAATTGTATCTCATAAACAAGTTTCTTTTACCCACAAATTCATGTCATTTTTCTTTTGGTATATTAAGAAATATTTGTTCTTATAGGGAACAGTCAACACAATATTTTTAAGTATAAGAAAAAAATAGAATTAATGTGTTTTAGCTAATAATGTTCTAAAATATGATTGAAGATTGCTAAATGTAGGTTCTCCAGTACTAGTGGTCCGGGGAGTAGGTGGAAAATAAATGTCGCTCATAAATCATTAATGACTATCACGTTTTCAGCATTTTAAATCGATACAAGTATTGCCAGATTAAGTATCGCGACATATCACCAAACCGGTTTTTTTCCTACATCCCTGCTTGATCCAGAGGAACTGTCCACCATAAGAAGTTGAACTCTTCTGGAGACTCTTGTCATATTGTTGGTGTCTGTAAAGCTGCAGAGTATAATTTTAGTAAACATTTTTTTTTGCACATTTACTAGTAACTTAAGGTGTTTTTTTTATTTTACTTATCTTGATTGACCATCTACATTGGAGAGAACTGTACCTGAATTTCATTGTACCAAATATGACAATAAAGGCCTTCTATTCTATTCTGTTCTATTCTATTCTATTCTATTCTATAAAAACTATTTCAAATCATGATGGAAAAGCTCCATATGTTTCCAGCTGTCAGGTTCCTGTGACGGTGTGCTTGTGCAGCTGTGTGGATGATGAGGATGTGGACTTCCAACACAGGAAGTCCACATTTCAGTCCATTTCAGTGGTGGTTTAAAACTACTAAAATCATTTCTAACCAGTTTTTATTGTTGGTTTTCTTCAATGGGAAAGATAAAATCAATATTTAGCTTTAAGACTAAATTATCACAAGATTCATCTCACTTGAAAGTGAGAGCGCGACCAGTTAAAGCTTCAGGTTAGCCTGCTGACCTGATAAGAGACATTAGTGGTTTGTTTTCAGCCTCTATCAACCATGTTCTGAATGCTGGTTGTGTACTCCAGTCTGAAGTATACAATAATGCAGCTGCCACAGTGCATCACAGGGAGACACGTCATCATGCAGTGTGCCGGAGCAGCCACCATCAGCCTCTTTGCATCCATTCATTAGTGTCAGGACGGGGAGAAGGTGAAACCAGGGTTGAACTGATTGCCTGTCCTCCTCCTCCTTCCACAAACACAGTCTTTGCAGGCTCCATCTTATCCTCCTCCTGTCTTGATCCTGTCTGTGTGTTTTCTATTTATAGCTATCGGGTTGCAGATGTCCTTGGATCTGCTGGAAAAAAGATTTTGGGCCATCGCCAAGCAGGTGACCGCAGGACTCACGTCCACACACACACACACACACACACACACACACAGCTGCTGCTGGTGTTTTTGGGTACCAAGCTGTTTTTATTGCTCACTCTGACCAACCCATGCTGACTCAAACTAACAAACCTCTGACGTGACTGATTTCACAGCTCCAAATATTGTGTTTAAAATAATAAAAACAGATTTTAGCATTTACGAATACCCCAATAACACTTAAAGGAGGTAAGAAGATCAACAATGTTTCTCCTATTTCTGCGCATCAAAATCCACATGCTTGTTGTTTCAGCCTTACGTTTGGGCATGAAGTAGGAACCTTCTATCAACACCTGTAGCAGCTGGTCTGATCCTGCAGTTCACCTTTAAGACTAAAGAGACAGAGCTGAGCTTCTGCCCCCGTTTATTCTGCCTGCAATCAAATCAAATCCGAGCTTCAATAGAAACTACAAAGTTACCCCTCCTTCAGGACAACAGCAATTAGTGTTTTTACCTTTTCATTTGTTTTATTTCTGAAGAATAAACTACAGCGTTTTGCCCAAAGATACCATAGCAGCAAGCTCACATCCAGCCTTAAACCAGAGTGTCTTTCATTTTAAACAGGAGAACATTGGATCTGACTTAAACAGTCTTAAACATGATGGTGAAGTGAAAAGGGCTCCAGTATTTGATGCTCTTGTTTTGTTTTATTTCTCCAGCCCAGCGACACAGACGTGAGTAATGACTAATAATAGTAGCTGTTCAGAGAAGTCTTCATCCTCCCTCCCTGATGTTCTGGACTTGTGTTTGTAATGCTGCCTCTGTCTCTCAGTGCTCAAACGTTGAAGGCGTGTGTCCGCTCAGCTGTGAGAGTCCTGTAAGTAACCAGCTTCCCTACAACAACCAAGCTCTTCCTCTTTGCTGAACGTACTTGCTCTTTCTCTCAGGATCTCAACTGTTTCTTGGTTGACAACAATGGCTTCATCCTGCTGTCCAAAGATCGGAATGAGGTAAGACTTGGCTTTCCCAACAGGTGCTTGGAACCAACAATTATTTTCCCTCCCAGTTACTGTCCAGATAGGAAACCTAAATCTCTGTCCTGGGGGGAAAAACACTAGCAATGATGTGCCAGTGCAGACACAGTCAAAAGTAAGGGGATTGGAACCTTGGCCCAGCAAACATCATGGAAATAGCTGATCTAGCTACACCAACCACTAAATCTAAACTATTCCAAAGGAACAAATAAAGCAGCGGTGTCAAACTCCAGGCCTCGAGGGCCGGTGTCACACATGCTTTCCTATCAACCTGCTGTTGAAGCTCCTAATTGGCTAAACACACGTGATCCAGGTAATCGGCAGCAGATAAGGCAGGATTTCTGGAGGCTTTCAGTTTGACACCCCCCGAATTAAAGCCTTCAAATCAAGACTACCGAGGCCCCCAAAGAAAACAAAACTAAGAAATTTAAGCCTGCAGAGAACAGAGAAAGAGCTACCACAGCACCAACACATGCCCTGCTCCCATACTTCCTCCTGCTCTGCTCCTCTGGTTTATACTCCCGGCAGGTGCTAGTCAGGTTAATTGGACAACACCTGTTAGGTGAGCAGACTGGCTAAGAGGCCAGAGGAAAGCTAACATTTATACAGATGATCAGCACATCTGGTGATGTCACATCCTGCTAGGATGGGAATGATCACTGAGCAGGTAAAACAGCCTTCAATGTAACTCTTTAGAGGAGAAGGGATGAGCTTCTTCTTACTGTCACTTGAGGTTTTTTTATTTATTTATTGAGAAAACTGTCAATTTTAAAAACATAAGGAAGAATCTAGACCAGGGGTGTCAAACTCAATCGCACAAGGGGCCAAAATCCAAAACACACCTTACATTACGGGCCGAACAAGACAAACATTTATTGAAGACACTAAAGCTAAGATTTAAAACTTTAAAACCGTAACTTGTTAACATAATTATGAACTAAATAAATGCTAGTATGAATGCTGTAAGCTGAATTTGGACTTTAAAGATGCTAGTGCTGACAGCTGAAAATGCTGAAATTGATAGCTAAAAACGCTGAAGCTGGAAATTCTGAAGCTGATAGCCACTAAAATATTAGCTAAATGCCAAAATAGCCTAAAAGACAAAAAAAATAGGTTAGCCAAAACAGCTAGCATGTAGCTGAAAAAATAGCTAAACTTCAAAATAGCCTAAAAAACTGAAAAGAGCCAAAATTAGCCAAAGCTAGCGCGTAAATATTAGCCTACCTCCAAAATATCCCAAAAATAAACAAACAAAAAAACTAAATTAGCCAAAACCGTTAGCATGTAGCTGAAATTTTAGCTAAACTCCAAAACAGCCTAAAAATCTTAGAAAATGCCAAAATAGTCCAAACAGCTAGCAGAATGCCCAGACCTTGACTTTGACACTTGTGGTCTAGACCTTCAATGTCGTTTTCTGAGGGCTTGAGAGGAACTCACTGATGCTCAGCTCTTCTGAAATGCGGATGGAGTATAGAGGGTTATGGCTGCAGCTCTCTGGATTATGTATTCCACAGACAAACACCATCTGGACCACTCACTGGATTTTGGGGCAGTCCTAATTCTAATCTGCATGTTTGTGGCCCATTAGCAGTGATTACGCCAGCTGTTTCACCTGGTAGCTGCATCTGAGCTGGCAGGACTTTAGCCCGGAAGCTGCTGGAAAAATGAAACTTTTTTCTCTTTATATCTATTTATATCAAGGAGTTACAAACAAAAAGATTTCTAGGCTAAAGAATCAAATAAAGAGGACCTCTGTTCATTAGATAATCCGGAAGTAATCTTTTTAATTACTTGCATTTGGCTTAAAAATGGTTTTGAATGCTTTCCAGTCACAGTTACATAATCATTCATAGCCTTGCCAATTTTGACTACACTTAATGTACTAAATCTGTAATTACAGTTTTTAATTGATTTTAATGTGATGATTGTTTTCTGAAGAAGCATTTTTTGACTGTGGTCAAACCATAAATGCCTTTCTGCTCCAGAGTTCCGACATGTTCAGGTCCGTCCAGCAGCTGCTTGTTGGATCTGGATTAACTGTTAAGAGGCCTCAGCCTAATGCTGAGCCTTCATGTTTCCATAAATACTCACATTCCTCTCAAACACACAGTCAGCTGTGCAGCCACACCTCGCTGATCTCCATCCAGCTGCTAAATCTTTATTACCCCTTCAGGTAAAGTTCTGCAACTGCATGTTAGTTGGAAAGTCACCATCTAAGGGAATGGAGCTGGTATTTAGCAGACTTTTTGATGTATACGGTTAAGCTTAAAGTATACCAGCAGATAGAGCTTGCTGCACAGTAACGCTGCAATAAAAGGTTATCAGACGCTTGTTTTTGTTATTTGCATTTTTACTGCACTCCCAGCGGCCTTACGCAGATAGCAGATATGATGATGAAGTGCTTCCTCCATGTTTTGCTGGCCTTTGCAGGAAGTCTGTGGAAAAATCTGAAAGCATCCCCTAAGGGGGGAGCCGCTGGTGTGTGAAGGCGCAGCTGACGGCTCGCTGCAGGGAGCAGTAAAATATGAGCGAGAAAATATTGATAATTGCTGAGTAAGTCAAAAAGGTCAGTAAGGGCAGGTATGGAGAGCCATGTGTCCAGGCAGACAGATGGTTTCTAAACTCCTGGATATGAGGAAGAACAAAAACTGCCATGTCTAGTTAGAAAGTTTCATTTAGGTGGAGTTCTAGCCATAAATACAATCAAAACTCAACCATATAATCATAAAGACAACAAAACTGCTTTAAGCCAACTGCCCTAAGGGTGGATATGGGCTGTCTGTGGTTAAAAAATGGGCAAATTTTAAGATTGTGCATCACTTGGTCAACCTATGAAGTAAAATGTTCTTGCATATTTTTTCTATGGGCATGCTGCAGGGGTCAGGATGTAGTGAACACATATAGGGGTAATTGAGGGTGAAGGAGGTGAGACGCTGGCGTGTCCTACAGATTTTTTTTTTTTTTTAGCCTTGCGTACTGCGCTGGAAGCTCATCAGTGCTGTTCAAGGTAGAGGTGCGCACTCCCTGTGTCCAGATGAGGAAATTAGACCATCAGAGTGTCATTTGTCTGGACATTCTACTCAATCTTAGGGTGTATTCAGACTGGAAAAGTCTGGTGGTCCCAGAGTGAGTCAGCTTAACTTGGTCCGGATGGAGTCCTGAACCTTGTGTTTGGTCTGTATTCAGACTGTCGTCTATCGGAGATTTTTGCTTAAATCAAAGCTTATAAACAAAACCATGTGACTGAAGATCTCTTCTGTCATTGGCCAGGTATTATGAGGGTAGGGGCAAAGCAACAAAAGAGTAACTTAAGTACTAAGCTTTGGAATCCTTGTTCAGATAGTTTTACTTGTTCAAACTTTATATTTTGCTAAACAATTTTGAACGTCTGTATCAACATCAAGTATATCACTTTTTATTATTACTCTAGTACGGTGGAAGCATGATGTAAGGCAGTTACAGAGGAAACGGCAGCTAAGAAAATACACTAAAAAGTATTTATGACCTATAGATTGTTGAGAAGCAATGTGTATCAAGTTAAAAGTTTTTTTTTAAGGAGCCTCAATTCATCCGACCACATTTCAATGAGTTCCTGATGCATCTTTGCAGTGTCTGTGGCTTTTCCTACTCTGTCTACATCCCATAAAGACCAGCTACGAAGGCCATTTGTATCAGTTGTTCCACTCAGAACCTATTCAGACTGAGGAAACCTTAGTGCAAACAGGAGTTCAGTCCGATCGGAAACAAACCGAGACCACCTCAAAAGATGGCCCGTAACGTGAGATTTGTTCAAAAATTACTAGAAAGAAACTCAGAACAGAACGACTGAAGTTTACAGAGGTCCCTTTTGTAACAACGCCATCCCCATTCCTACTCCCAAGCAAAAGGAAACGGGACTAATGATGTGAGCTTGTTTTGATCCCTTCAAAACCTTGACATAAAATGGGGATTTTTAGATGTAGCAGGTAAATGTTTATACATTTTTTACAAACTGAATAAAATCAACATTGTAATCATTATGTGTCCACAAAGACCTTCTAATTTTCCATCTGATGAACTAATTCCCTAAGAGTATGAGATAGAATGAAAGGTGCGCTCACTGTGCACCATTGCAACCAAAACAGAAGGAAATAAAACACTGGAAAGCGTTGGAAAAACATTTTTCCCATTTAACCATGGTTTTACTTCAGATGGCCATTGTGCTCAACTGCAGTTTATTTGAAAACAGAGATTTTTATGATGCTAGAAATGTTTAGTCTAATTGATAATCACAAAAAAATCATGTTGAAAAGTCAGATCAATTGCTTCCACAATACAAAAAAGCATAATAAAGAGTTACTTTCAACTCTGTCAGGACTTAAATATGTGCAGAAATGTGTTTGTTGGTTTGGTCTTAGGTTGAAAAACAAATGAAAAAAAATAGGCAAAGTTGATCCTTTTTTATGAAAGCGTTGCACAAAATTTGTATTTTTTTAGAATTGGTTTGTATTGATTTCAGAACAGCAAGTATTCAACTTAAATGACTACTTTTCTACTCTTGCTACTTTTCATTTAGTGTCCCCAAAAAAATGGTGGGATTTAACATATGAAGAAACCCCCCCTAAATTCATCCATAGTGACATTGATGAACTCACCAGAAAACATTCAATTCAGTCTACTGTTGACATTTTACAAAATGTACCAATTTCTTGGAGAAAAATGAAGAATCCACAGGTGATGAATAGGAAATCTCCAGAACAAAACTGTTGGCTCATAGAGTCACACATTTCATTGTTTACCACTGCTGGTTGTTGCTGCTGTTTTTCATATAGAAAAGGATTAACGGTTTTAAGTGTCTTTAAAGGGAAATGATTGTGTTCAGAAGCTGAGGCGGCTGGACTTGAGCAAACACACTCAGAATTTCTCATTCTGATGAAGAAGAAAAAGAGGAGTCTGAATGTGAACGAGGCTGCTGAGACAAAGTCAATGAATAATTCAGATTCTTGCTGTTCCTGAGGACAGGGAGCTAACGCACTGAAGACCCTCAAACCGTCCAACGACTTATGTCCCTGCAAAGCTCCTGATGTAAAACTGTGCATACACAAAGGCAGTTATGTTTGCAAAAACAGACTTTTTGTGAAGAAAATCTTTAAAAAGGGTGATTAAACTTTGTTTTTGAGATTGAGTGACCAAAACGAAGACCTGTGTGGTTCTGCTGACCTGGGACTCCATGATGGTTAAGAAGATAGGGTTTGGTGAAATGTTTTCAACTTAAAAAACTCTTAAAAACTTTTTGCTTTCTGGATGAAGAGGTCTTTACATTTACCTTTGGACACAAGCTCCCCAAATCCTCTTTTTAAATCTAAAATCATTTTTTCTGTGTGATTTTCCTCTAAATGCTTTTTGAAGTTCTTCCCAAACTCATGCTGCATCTACTCTTAAAAAATAAATAAATACACTTGTAATTTTTTTTTTTGCTCATATTATTCCAAAATAAGAAAATGTAAACATGTTTCTGTTCATATTTTTTCTAATCTGACATTGTTAACTGTTGTGTGTCTTTTCCAGATTGGCCGATTCTTCGGTGCTATAGACGGCTCCATCATGGCGTCACTGATCAAGATGGGGATGTTTAAAAAGTACATTTGATTCAGACTCGTATCTGTTGACAAATTCCCTTTAAAGGTTTATCAAGAGTTTTCAAAGGTGTCTCCCTTTATAACTGTGTCTTTGCAGAGTGTCTCTGTTTGACTACCAGGCAATGTGCAAAAACAGTCACCATCACAGCAGTAGTGCCCGACCTCTGCTCACCGTGAGTCTCCAGCACTGACACGTACTGTACCACGGGATCGTTGCTGTGCACCAGCACAATGTCCAAAGCTCTGATGCTAGACAAAAAGGACCATGACACGTTCACTTAGACGCTTAACTGACTGAAAGCAGACAAAAGTAGAAGTTAGCAGTTCAGATAAACCTTAGTATTCTCATAAATTTGACTTCAGCTTTGAAAAACAGATTTCACTGACTTTAAGAAACTGTTGTAACTTCCTGCACTTCTTCTCTCCTTCATGTAGCCGTTCTACGTCATGATGGCTTTGATAAGATGGTTCCTGTCAAATGCTCTAATGTAAGTATGCCTTAGAAATGTGAATGTTTTCACAAAAACATTCTTTTTTTTAATGTGTGAGTTTTGCAACTGCTTTTTCCCCGTGTTTTCTCTTTTCTCTCTAGTTTGCAAAATGATTCTAAAAGAAGCCTTTGTTATAGCTATATTTTGTATTTATTTTGTTGTTTTCTTACATACTCACTCTTTTTTCTGTCCCTCTTGACCTCACCCTTCCCAATCTATGACATAAAGTTAAATCGGCATTTGTTATCATTTTACTAAAGTAACTGCTCAGCAATTTCAACTGTGAACTGCTGTTTGTGGGTTTAGCAATTTCTTGTTTCAAACTGCTGAGCTCCATTTTTAGCTGCTGAGTTCACTCAGTTCTACACTAAAAGGTCAAATCTGCACAATTAAGATGAAAGCATCTTTTGGGACTAATGTCTCCAGATGCCTGGAATTGCTGAAGTGACTGAGATGTCTGTTTATCTCTGGATCTGAAATGAAGAAACAATACTGCCCTCTAGTGTTTGCATTGTGATGAGAGCTGAAACAGCAAACGAGCATCCATGTCAACTTCAGAAATGTTAGCATTGACATGTTTGTCCCTCCTCAGGTTCCTGCTGGACTTTAACTTCTGTGGTCTCTGGCACTCAGACTATTTTGTAAATGGTAAGATGATCATTAAAGTAACTCTTCTGCTCCTCTATTTGTGAACCACTGACTGGTCATTCATCTGAGGTGCAATTTGAGTAACTCAAGCTGGAGTCTGCAGATCTGTGTGTGTTTCTGTGCTGTCCATGTGCTGCAAAGCATAATTATGTGTGTGAACTTAATACTACAGAGACAACATACTTCTGAAAGTTATGCAACTCCAGAGGTCTGAGCTGCACAAGTTTTGTTCCAAATGCTTGTGTCTTTTCACTGTTTTGTTGTGGTTGCTGCTTCAACTCTTATTTTAAAAAGTTACATTAATTGAAATTAATGAATCGATTGTTGATATACATAAGGTAGCACAAGACGCGTCTAAAAGAACAGAAACGGAAGAGAAAATCACTGAAATTGAATCTGTGCTTTGTCAGAACAGACCCTGTTTCTCTGTTTTTGAGTCTGAAATACTTCATCATTTTCTTCTGAATGGAGCTTGACTCACAGCTGATGGTCTGACTCAAGACTGATCTTAAATCAAGTCCTGCTGGTTCCCCACTTCTCTGTTCGAGCATTTCCACAGAGAGCCGTGAAAACAGCAGTTTCAAACCTAATGATTATGAAGCTGAGGTTTCTGTGGAGCTGCAGCAGTCACGTGAAACAGGACGACATCGTAGAGTCTAGTTCTGTGCAGATGTCTCACTCCATCTCTAAAGTTCTCAAACAGAGGAGTGAAAACGACAATTCAAGCAACACCAGTTGGCCAGCTCAGTGGCCTTATGGTAGAGTGTACACTCTGACACTGGAAGGTTGTGAGAGTTCAAATCCATTGTTGATTCGTACTTTAAAAATGGGACCTATTGCCTCCCTGCTTGACACTCAGCATTAAAGGGTTAGATCAGGTTCTAGAGTGCGGCTGTGTCTGCAGCTCACTGCTCCCCCATTTTTCTCAGATTTTAACAACTAAACCTGCATTGTTTATTCTCAACATTTCTGCCCTGTGTGTCGTTCTGCTGCCTCATCATCATTCTCATCATCACCTCCATCATCACCATCTGTCTGCTCGCCGTCCTCCCATCTTCACCTGATCAGCCAAAGCTGGCTATCACACATGTGAGTTTGTGTGTTTCTGTTTATAACTGGGGGGGTCATCTTCATAAAACAGAATTATCATTCATCTGTAAAGCTTGCAATCACAACCAATGAAATCTCAAGGAGCTACACAACCGTTAAGAAAACAATGGAAACGAAACAAAGAAATACTTAGGTCACATATTTGATTAACTAAATATAGTGATTATTAACTAAGGTCAAGTATAGTTTGATATATTGCTTGAAAAGGAGAGGGAAGTTATATCATCCCTCCTCTACTGAGTTATTTCATTTTTAAGTTTTGCATAGCTTTCATAATCCAGTTCTAATCAAGTTTTTTTCAAGTAACAACATCAAGTACCATGGTCAGGTCTTTTTTTTTTTTTTTTAACAGTAATTCTGCAATTACTCTAGTTTTAAGACAGTACTGGCTGTGGAGAGTTGCAGTGAGGCGTCCGCTGTCATTGACCTGGATCTAGAAACTTTAAATAACTTTTATATTAAGTTATCTATAGATATCGTTGAGATGTTTTACAGTGTAACTGAACTGAACAAACAGTGGTGCAGAGGAAAAGTCCCCCTGAAGGGCAGAATAGGAAACAAGGGTTGGTCATTTAGGTCTTAATGTTTCACAGAGAGGCTACACAGAGTTTAACATTGTGTTTTTCAGCTCATAAGCAGAGGAAGGTGGACGCGCTGCAGCCCTGTGACACGGCATATCCCGGCTTTATGTACGATCCGTCCATCAGAGAGACCAACAGCCTCATTAAATGTGGACGCTGCCAAAAGTATGACACACTACAAACACAGTAGCACAGATTGCACTACTGGCATCTTTATGACATTGATGAGCTCTCTGTGTATAAAGGAGCAGTCTTGTCCTGTGATGAAAGTTGAGTGGAATTGACTGTAAACTGATGACGGGTTCATGTTTCAGGATGTTCGTGGTGCAGCAGATTCCTGACAGTAACTTGGTTCTCGTGGTGACACAGGCTTCGTGTGACTGTTCCCGTCAGTATGGACCAATCGTTCTGGATCCCAAAGAGATTAAATATATCCTTGACTTAAAAAAGACATGTCTGCCCCCTACTGGGGGCACTGTTTTTGACAAAAGGTTAAAGTAGCAATGTAAGTTCAGCTTTCTGCAGTTTTAGATCAGGAATCCCAAACTGATCTTTGCTTCCCTTTCCAACCACCCTTACATCTGGTGACCGGACACGTTCTGGGTACTGGACTGGACTGTTCTGGTTTGTGGCCCGGAGGTTGGGGACCTGTTATTTAATGGGAACAGCCAGCAAGTCAAAAAACAATGAGTTGGGGACACCCAAAATGACAAAAAGTGACGGGAAGGGGTCCTTAACAAAACCTCAATATGTGACAAGTTGAGAGTGAGAATATTGGTAAAACAAGCTGGAAAGTATCTCACAAGGAACAGGGTAGGAGATGCCTGGTCTATAGAGACTCTGATGCAGAGACAGGAGGCAGAGCTGGAGGTAGCAGAGATGTAGACCTTGAGGTTCTCTCTGGGAGTGACCAAGATGGATCAAGAATAAATTCAACAGAGGAACTGATTGTGGTAGATGTTCTGGAGATAAATGCAGGAAACCGGATTGAGATGGTTTGGACATGTTGAGAGGAGGAACAGAGATGATGTTGGTAAAAGGATGCTGAGGTTGGAGTTCAGAAGAAAGAGGTCTAGAGGAAGACCAAAGAGGTTCATGGGTGTAGAGAAGAAAGACATGAGGATGGGTAGTGTGAGTGTGGAGTGAGGTGTGATGGATGTCAGTGATGTGTTTCGATGCCATTTACCTGTTAGACCCCTGGACTTCCCTCCAGACTTTACCTCACAGTATCTTTAGCTGAGTGGAAGGCTTAAATCTTGTAAAAAATTAAACTATGTGAGTCCGGTCAACTCTCGTTAAGCCCACATATTCTCACTCGTCATGTATGGATGTATGGTTCGGGCCCCCTCTGCGTCACTTTTTGATGTTTTGGGTGTCCCCAACTTATCGTTTCTTGACGTGCTGGCTGTTCCCATTAAATAAGGGGTACCCAACCAGTACCAGTCTGTGGGCCACTTGGTCCCAGACAACAGACAGTGAAAAAATGAATATTGTAATTAGAGGTCTCCGACCCTCGGGATGCGGACCGATACCGTACCGGTACTACATACTGAGGGTTGGGGACCTTTGATTTAATGGGAACAGCCAGCAGGTCAAAAAAAAAAGGCGAGGTAGGGACCCGAAACGTCAAAAATTAACATGGAGGACACCCAAGCAATACGTCCATATGTCACAAGTTGGGAGTGGGAGTGTATAGTTTGAGCTGATGATTATTTAGACAAAGCTACAGATCCCTCTGTCTTCCTGAACCCTGAGAACATAACGCCACGGTGAAGTGCAACAGGATGAAGTCTCAGAAGGTGCGACGGCGTCCAGAGTCCTGCCATGCCTACCACCCAAAGGTCCGTGCTGGGGCTGAGCTGCTTCACACGCTTACACAGAAACTCCAGTGTGTTTGTGGGAGGCAGAAAACCTCTCAATCATCAACATTTATCACTCTTCAACAGGAGGATGCTACAGAGTGTGGCAGGGCGTCGACCCTCTTCGCATCACTTCTGGCTTTCACGGCCTCCCTGCTCATCTCGTGGACCCTCCCCGGTTGGGCATAAGCCTGCACAAAGACAGCAGCAGTGACTGGGAATGCAGATGCATCCAAAAGAGACAGACTGAACATGGGAAGAGTTCTCAGGTTTTCGTCATGCTGACTGTTAGACTTCATGAGGCTCAGTGGATATGGACTATTTTTTCATAAATTAGAGAAACTGACTCTGAGTCAAGGTGGAAAATCAGGCCGAACTGCAGCAGGAAGAAGCAGTTCTTTCTCTTAGACTGAGCTCGGTGCCATCAGACTCATACAAGAATGTAGCATCTTTGATACAGAAATGTGTGTGTGTGCAAGAACACGTTCACTGTTATGATTAACCACTTTTGCACAGTAAAAAAAACAGTTATAAGGAGTGAGATTTTTGCACATTGAAGTGATATTTAAATATACAGACCTTGTAGAAATGATGAAAAAAGTGTATTTCAAATATTAAAAGGCTTTTCAATAATGAGGATGTGATGCTTCCAGACAAATTCTCTCTTGTTTATGCAACTAACAAGCAGAATACATGAGTGCTAACCTGTGAAATGTGTCAACATGGAAGAGTTGGGAGACGGCAGCTCAGAAGATGCAGCAGCAACACTGGATACTCAGAACCGTGGGACCTGGACCTGAGACCGGCTTGAGTCATCCTCAAGTGAGACGTACTTGTGCTCCCTGGGCAGAGTAAAAACGACCTTCATTGTTTGGTTGATCTCTTCTTGAGTTAAAACATTGTCTCTTCAGGCCCAAATCATTATTTGATGTAAAGCAAACACAAACCTACCATCCACCTATCCGTCCATTATCAGAACCCACTTAACCTCCTTTGGAGTCATAGGGCTGCTGGAACCCACCCAGCTGCTGTTGGGTGAAGGCCGTCAAACACAAACAAATCAATACACACAATACAACGACAGCTCACATGCTTATGCATACAAACTAACACATGTCACACACAAATCCTTCTGTCACACATAGTATTTTGCAAAGGTGAGCTGTATTCTACTGTGGCATGTAGCACTCCCACCGCCAACAGATCGAGAAAATCCACCCACTGGGCAAACCAGCATTGGCCACCCAGACCAGGGCCGGACCAACCTCCACAGGGGCCCCAGCGCCATGGGGCAGGGGCGCAGGGAGAACGCAAGTCCCAGCCCAGCCCAAAAAAGCATTAAATACATTTTAAAGAAAGGATAAATTAGTGCTCTTGTCCTTAATTTGCATATTTTCTTAAAAAAAATGTTTACTATTGAATGTGCACTTTTAAATGTTCACAACCAGTTGAATATTTTCAGTGATATCTTGTTAAAGTTTGAATGGTTTACCATGAATTCTGCGGGAATATAAAGTGTTACCCCACTTATTCGGTCTTTATTTGCAGATTTTTTTCAGTCATGTGACTCTTCTGGTTTGCCAAAAAAAAAACTCTGACAACTCAATATGCTTGTATGAAATGTTTGCATCCAAAGGAGGTGCCACAGTGCTGAGATGTATCTCCGTACAGTGGAGCCCCTTCCAGAGCACAGAGGGGGAGCACCCGTCGGCTATCCCCCTCCACGAGAGGAGCCCCCTCCTCTCTCCATGACCCTGCATGGAGAAATGACATCAGCGGACTCAGGAGGAAAAAAAATCCTGATATGCTGAAGAAGATAATTGCAGAGGATAATCAATGTCCAGAGAGGGTGTTAATTATTTGACTGAGGAGGAAGCATGCGCTCTCGATTTTAAACCACAGAGGGACAAAGTGACAGTCCTCATCTGCATCATAAATTTTGCTGTCACTGTACAGTCTTTTGTTCTGAATTTAAAAAAAAAATTGTCAAATGGAGTCAACAATGGGACAATGGAGTCAAATGGAATAGCGAGTTGTCTGACGGTCGGCAAAAATAAAACAGGTAGCGGCACAATATTCACCATCCTCATTTCTAATTTGTGGTAGTGCAAGTATAAACAAGGGATTGATTAAATGAAAAGACCATAATTTCAACTTCTAAGCCATTCTGACGCTTCTTTTTATTCTCCTTTCTCTTCTTTTAATGCTGCATACTTATCTGACTTCCGTCCATTAATCTATTTCACGAAATGTTTTTAAAGACGCAAATGTAAAGATCTACTGGACTCTGTAACTCCTGCTGCACCTGAGGACGTCATTGACATTCAAATTAATAACATTTTAAACAAAACTCCAGGAGCATCATTGGACTTCCAAACTTCTGGAGCTTTTCTGGAAAAAGTTGCTGAAGTACCTATAATCCTCCTTTTTATGACAGGAAGATCCACAACCCCTACCTCACCTCATATATGAATGCATTTTACAGAATGTCTGTGACAAAGTGAATTTAGATGATTAGTTAAATGAATGCTGGTAAAGTTTTGAAAGAAAATACAGAAACATTGGTGGACTGTAGATAAAGGATTGAAAGTGAAGAGTGAGAGAAATGGAAAAAGCAAAAGTTGGAAATACAGAAAAGCAGTTGTTACAAATAAACATCATTCTTCACTTGATAAAAGTTTTAGCTTATAATTTTCTTTTTTTAAGTTTTAAGTATTTCTCTTACGTTTACAATTTGTTCCGGAGTTTTTATTTATATATATTTTTTTCCTTTTCTCTTTAGTTTCCTCAAATTCTTTTAAGTTTAAAACTTACATTTTTCAAATTCACAATCGTATAATGTGTATTTTTTTATTTTAAAAATATTTAACTTGTGTGTTCTTTTTAAAATTTTGTAATCTGTATTTTGTTATCTATCTGTATTTTTCCTTCATTTTAATCATAGCTTGATACGATCCGATAAATATATACAGAGAACAGCTTGAATGATGAAAAATATTTAGAAACCTATTTTTAAAAATATTACGCTTTTATTATTATTATTATTATTATTAACTTTGTCTTGGCTGGGTAGTCAAATGGTTAATAGTATTTACAATTACAATTTCAAATTTGAAAAATCCAAAAATAGTGGATGAAAAATATTTAGAAAACCTATTTTAAAAAATGCGAAACAGTATATATCACTGTAGTATTATGGTTTTTCCGAACTCTAAAACTCTTTAATACAATTATTGGGATTTTTCAGCTTTTTTTTTGGAGTGGAGAGTCATGCAGACAACAAACGATCTTCGGTGGTCACGCGGCAGAGAGATGGGCGGGCAGAGCGGGCTGTAGCCGGGAGATTCGACTCCACACGGCGGCCACGGTCTGTGCTTTTATTCAGTGAACTACTCAAACATCTCCACCTTATCAGTCCCACCATGACGCTCATCCGTGTGTTCTTTTTAAGTGGGGCCGGCAGCCGCTGAACGCGCTCAGGTTGGTGCTTCAACTTCCGGAGGTTTAACCATCTCTAGGTAATCGCCGCCGACTCGTTAGCTGCTAACGAGCTAACAGAGTGAAATGTGTGAATCTTCGCATCGAGGAAGCCTCGCTGATTGTGTGCTCTTTGTGTCAACATTCAATCTGACTTAAAACTAAAACCAAACGTGTCCGCCGGTGTTTGGTGTTCAGGGTTTTTGCATTTTCGTCGTTTACCGTTCAGGGTGAACAGAGACATTCAATTAAAAAAATATGGAATGTATTAACTCGGTTATCTATCCTCCTCCTGTTTCTATTTGTTTTCACTTGGAGACGCCAAAACTGGAAACATAAAAACGAGAAGATTTCGTTTGAAAGTGTTCCCGCTTGAGGCCTGTACAACCTCGGTCTAGAGTATATGTTCAGCCGAGCCGCGTCGCTCGTGTGTGGGGTAAATAGACCGACTCTGCCGTGGACAGGAGCAGACTGACGGAGACGCTAACCCGCCGTAAGGTCGACAGTTTGTCAGAGGTTTTTGATTCTGAACCACTTTACTAACCTAAAATCTTCTAGCTGGAGAGAACTTTTCATGTCAATTCACTGCTCAGCTGCTATTGGTTGTGTGTAGAAGTAGTGAAGTACCGAAAAGGTTTACGCAATTCAAAGTAGCATTACTTCAAAAATATTATCAGGGCTTAATTAATATTACTTCAAAATAATATTACTCAATTGTTAGAGGTGGTCATAACCAACCAAGAGAGAAAAATAACCAGAACAATATTTTTGTCCACATTATTGACATTTTTTTTGTGATCCGCTTCTTCATCTCCACAGAGTAAATATTTATAATTTTAAAATACTATTTGGAAGAAGGCTGGATAATTCCTGTTGGTAGTCAAAGCTGAGTTATGTTAGAGTATCTTTTCTTTAGACTGGACAATCATGATAACTAAATATATTGCATTACTTCTGATAATAAAAGTGTGAACCTAGCCGCTGAAGCATTTTTTGTCATTTTGAATTAGATTAAATTTGCTGAACAATAAAAAGTTCAATAAATAGCTAAAAATGTTTCATTAAAGTTAAGTCTTAGCGCTAAGATATTTTTTATCTTTGAAGAAATCCCAGGATTAGCTGAATGAGCTAGCAAGAAAGAAAATACTATAGTTAAAAACCCTTCCGCTCTCTTTGGGGTCCAGATGACTCCAACCACATATTGATGTTAGGGCTGGGCGATATGGCAAAAAAATAAAATCACGATTTTTTTAATTTTATTTCACGATTTCGATTTTATCACGATATTTTTAAAATAAATTCAAATTTAATTATATTGATTTTAGTTGAAAGAAGTAAACATATTTTTGAACAAATATTTACATTTATTCGAATTAAATAGTTATCTATTAAGATTAACCTGTAAATATTGCAAGAATTGCGTCTTCTACTGCTACAGATAATGCATTGCTGTCAAATGAACAGCTTCTAAATATCAGTGAGTTTTAATTTTTCCTTTGTGCTAAAATCCATAAAACAGAGCTTGTAAATGATTGTCACCCAAGACCAGAAATGAGGGAGATTGATGAAGTTTATAGCATGAATGACTGATAAAGTTTAGTAAAGTCCTTTCTCTATTAAAAACAGCTCAAAGTGCTAAATAATAAAAATAATAATAATAATAAAAACACCATTTACCACATTTTAAAATGAAACTGAAACTTTTATTATTTTTGATTACATACATGCTAAATAAATCTCAATTGCTTCAGAATTTACCTTCAAATAGACGACTTTGTTGTACTTTGAGAAAAAGGCTCCAGCTAGCATCTTTAACTGATAAAAAAACATTTTTAAACTTGGATGATAACATCAAATACATCTGCCAAACTGTTAAGATTCAAAACACAGAGATAATAGCAGTAAATGTTTTAAAAAGTTTACATCCACAGCTCCTTCACTAACATCTGCTCTCTGGTGTGTTTGTCACTGAGCAGAAAGCTAGCGTTAGCATTAGCGCTGTTTATTCTAGTTGGGCTTTTATTCGGTCCGTACGGCCAAGAAAGAACCTCAACGGTGACGCCACGGATTAAGAAAATTATGTGCAAACTCACTTACACTTCTTACAAGGGGAGTGCGACCGACGATAAGATTTAGGCTCTTACAGTAGCTAGCAAAAGCTATGCAAAGCTATGCAAAGAGCTAGCAAAACAATGCAGCACCGTGCATCTTGACAGAACATTTTACGTGTTTCCTACATGAATTACCATCAGTTTTTGTGCAGGTTGAACGTTAATACGTGCGATTAACATCCGCTATGTTTAAAAACACGAAACATTAATAAAAACATACATTAAAGAGCCAAACTAGCATGTCTGTCACAGGTTGCTAGCACCCACTTTAGCCTAAACTTTAGCACACAGTTCAAAGTTCTCAGCCTGATTTCTCTCTATTAAAATGCGATTCCTGTCCTGTGATGATTCCTCTCCATCGGATTATTTTGTTGTCAAGGTTTTTGAAGTCGAATGCAAGACACTGCGTCTCCTTTTGTTACTTTTTCGGACCTCCGTCATTCATTACTCGAGAAGACTCAATTCCATAATGACGGCGCACGCGACTCTGTCCCGTTGTATGTCACGTGACTTCCAAACAGGAAAAACACACCGGGGAGGAGGAGGAGGAGGAGGGGGAGCAGCAGCAGCTCGGATTTAAAGTCACAGCTGTCAACAAGCTTTTGCCTTCTCGCTCTTGCAGCTTTTCGTAGAATATCGCGATATAACGATATCTTAAAAATGACCTATCGTCAGCTTTGGAGATCGTACGACGGTTTTTTATCGTCATATCGCCCAGCCCTAATTGATGTGTGATTCCTTCCATGACAAATGTGGACAAAGGTGGACAGGATTTTGTCTGCCATGGACATGAGTGAAACTCAAAAATCATTGATGAAAAAAGTTCAGCGCACTGTCTGGTGGGGTCTAGATGACCCCACTTTTAATGTAAACAAGCCAAGGAGAGCGGAAGCGTTACATGATAAATATAATAGACAAAATAGCATTAAAACCGGAAAAAAGCATAAATTAGCCAAATCGGCTAGCATATTGCAAAGATCAATGAGCTAAAATATTAGCTAAATTCTAAATTAGCTTAAAAACCTCGGGGAATGAACTAGCATAATGATAAAACTAAAGCTATATGTCAAATTAGCTAAAAAAATTGTAAAAAAAAAAAAAAAAGTCTAATTTAATACAAACAGCTAAAATATTCTTAAAAATCAATGAGCTATACAGGCTAGAGTCAATATGCTAGCTCAGTGTTTTTCAACCTATTTTGACCCAAGGTACACTTTTACACTTTTTCTTTGACAAAAATTCTGCGCCACACCAGCATCCAAATATGTAAAACAAGAGTAACTCTTAAGTCTGTATTAAGGTAGCGTCCCTCCACAATCTCGCAACAATTTTTTTTATAATAATTCAGACAGAAAGGCTGGAAGTTGCGGCTGTTTTTCCTAAATGTTGTTAAAAAAAAAAGTTGTGATAGTTTCAATTTAAATCTTGGCGTCTGCAAAGTCAGTGGTTAGCGTAGAAGAGGTATTCCAAAAAGGTTGAATCAACTCACACAGGCCACTCAGGTCCCAACACAGGCCTGAGTGTTCCTTCCAAGAGCCAACTATGCTTCTTTGTAAAAAAAAAATGTTTTGACTGTTCTTCTGGTGTGGCTATGCAAAGCTGAGTTCTGTCTTACAGGCAGGTCTGAGGGTTCTCCTTTTTGCTTCCAGATAGCAGATGGAGGCCATGGAGGTGGACTCTGCCGTGGAATTACTGGCCGACGAGCTGGAGATTGCTCCTCAGCCTGAACCCCGCAGCACCTCTGACTCCGGAAGCAGCACAGAAGTGGATGAGGAAGATGACGAAGAGGAACAGAGAGCAGTTCAAACCCCTGTGAGGCTACCTTCCACCTGGGCATTCAGCCAGAGGGCCATGGATGGAGCTGCTGTTGCATCTCTAGCAAGTCAGGGGGCGCTGATTCAGAGGAGGCTCAGGTACTCCCAGTTCACGGATGTTTTCTATTCTCTTTTTTTTTTTACCTGTTTGAAAAAAGGTGCTTTAGAATTTTCAGAATTCAGCTTGACTTTCACCTTCATAAACATTAATCATATGTCTATAGCTTAATCACATACGGATACAAAACACACTTGAAGCCCCAACTCCCTAACCTAAACATATTATCCTGTGAGCTGAACTTTTAGCTGACTTCATTTAGCAGGAATCTTCCTATTTGAATTTTGGGGAGGTGTTGTTGGACAGAGCTCTTAGAAGGGCAGCAGATGGTGGTGCTCAGTTCAAAGTAGCATTTCTTTAGTTAGAATTGCTAATGTAAACAGTAGTCATCCAGCAATTCAGGTTAAGAACATTTCTAGTTTGTTAGTTGGAAAATGACATTTTTTTGCATGAGAAATTCAGTTGTAGAGATTAATTTGTAAATTATTTTTCCTTCAAAATATGAAGAAATTTCTGTATAAATTGAAAACTTCTTTGTTTACACTTTACTGAAAATATATAGGGGCCATGGGAAAAAG
>NC_050517.1:280755-288450 GCF_002922805.2 Oryzias melastigma
AACTAAGAGTAGCAGTCTCACAGCTCTGTATAAATTGAAAACTTCTTTGTTTACACTTTACTGAAAATATATAGGGGCCATGGGAAAAAGTTTGGCTTTTTTTTTCTTTTTTTTTCGTTGGTTTACAGACAGTTACAAATGAAGTGCAACTGAGTGATTGTGTTATTAGCCACATCTGGGTTAGCCAGTATTGTGCCCGCCTGAGCCACTGAACCTGCGTCTGTGCTGCAGGCAGGGCCTCCGGGTGCATTATCCCAGCCAGACTGCAGCTACCTCCAGGGGTTTTCCAGACTTCCATCTGCGAGCACCAGCAGCCAGCATGGCGGAGCCAGAGTCCGGCAGCACCACCGAGGTCAGCGAGTCTGAGGAGGACGAGGAAAGGCGCGAAGAGTCCACGTCCGATGGAGCCCAGGCCGTCGTCCCTGATGGGTCTGCTGGTCCTCCGCCTGCTGCTACCGATCAGCAGGCGGAGCCACAAGAGGCCAGTGCTTCCAGTAAGTGGCACCAATTGGCTATCATTAGAAGCTGGGATCTTTAACTCCTGTTTTCATTGTCTCCAAATTAATACCATGCTATACTCTGTGCACAGTCTCTGCCACAGTTGTTGACAGTGGAAGAACCGAAGCGACGGGTCAGGACTCCCAGGTAACCAACCCTTTCTTGCATCTCTGTTCACTATTGCATTCATTTCTAGGTTTATTTTTAAAGATGGAAGCATTAACACACAATGCCCTCTGAAATGCAGTCCTCCATGTTCCTCACATGTGTGTTTAAGAATAAAACTGCTTAAGAACACAGCAGTGGATCATATTTCCAGATTTCCCTTGAACTGTCATTGTGTCTTCTTCCAGACGTCCAATCCCGAGGAGAACGAAGGCGACACGTGCACCATCTGCTTCGAGTCCTGGACGACGGCGGGCGAGCACAGGCTGTCTGCTCTGCGCTGCGGACATCTGTTTGGCTACACCTGCATCCACCGCTGGCTGAAAGCTCAGGGGTCTGCGGCCAAATGCCCACAGGTCAGAAATCCTGCAGAAACCCAGTGTGTTGTGGGAAGCTTGAAGTCGTTTCTATGGTGAACATATTCTCCCTGTGTTTTCAGTGCAACAAAAAAGCAAAGCGGTCAGACATCGTGCTGCTGTACGCACCAAAGCTCAGAGCCCTGGATAACTCTGAGCAGGAGAGCTTAAAAAAGTTAGTGGGCTTAGTTTTTTTCCTCCCAAACCCAACAGACCTGCAGCTCTGACATGAAGTAAAGCTGCATTTTAAGAGCAGAGTGGCCTTTAGGTTTGAACTGATCTGAGCTTTAATGTGAACAGCATAGTTGATAAACTATGTATTTTTTAAGAATGTCAGACCTAAATTAGAAGCAA
Organism: Oryzias melastigma; assembly: GCF_002922805.2. Lineage (NCBI taxonomy): Eukaryota > Metazoa > Chordata > Actinopteri > Beloniformes > Adrianichthyidae > Oryzias > Oryzias melastigma. The sequence continues at coordinate 282,129 of NC_050517.1, forward strand.
GTATTCCAAAGAAATTGGGTAATATTCAATGGGAACCCAAATACTATCTATCGTCCACCTGTAAGTGAAGTCCAAATTAAAACACTTAGCAAATGTAAAAACAAAACATCCACAGATAACAAAAAATATAGATATATTAATTTTAAAAAATAATAGATGGTATCTTAAGACCATGAAGACACATTTACAATCAGTCGTTCCAGAGTGGAGTATTTCCTGATTAAATGAAAACAATTCCAGTTTATAAGAGAGGGGACCAACATATCTTCACTAACTATAGACCTGTCTCTGCTCGCACAGTTCTCAAACATTCTTGAAAAACTCTACAATAATAAATTAGAAAAATATATTTACAATTTATTAAACAACAGTCAATATGGGTTTAGAACCAAAATGTCAACATCAGTGGCCTTAGTTGAGAAATAGCAGATGCTTTAGACTAAAATACATTAGCAACAGGATTATTTATAGATCTTCAAAAAGCTTTTGATGCAAGTAACCATTAAAGTAACCATTAAAGTATTGCTTTCAAAATTACACAAATATGGTATGAGTTATCTGATGTTATTGGATTAAAACTTACTTAACAGAAATACAACAGTGTCAAGACGCCTGGAGCACCACTCCAGACGTCTGGGCATTGTTTGTGGTGTCCCTCAAGGTTGAGTATTAGGTCCTTAATTATTCAATATTTGTTATTCAGAGAAAAGTGCCCAAAAGCCTCGACATGATTAATAAAGTCAAAAATAGTTTTAAATAAAATACATTTTTCATAGTTTATGGATTATTTGTTATGCCAAATTTATGTGGAAGCAATTACTTTTAAAAAAGCATTACATCCACTTTTTACGCCTCAAAAATATGCAATAAGAAATATGCAAAATGTTGGATATTGTGATCATGCATACAATCTATTTTTAAAGTCAAAATTATTTTAGAAAAAATGATAATTTAGTTAATTATTACATTTTAGAGTTTATTTACAAAGCTAGTTGCATGAAACAGTCTAACAATATTCAAAACTACACAAAGAAAGGGTCAATTGTTATTTTAGGGGAAATGACATATTCAAACAACCACCAATCAGAACAATTAAAACTGTGTGCGTGTTCGTGTGTGGAGTTAAATTATGGAACAACCTTGAGACACATGTAAAACAATGCCCAGACATTTAACATTTTAAAGCAAAATACAAAGGCGGTTATCATTGACAAATAAGATATAAGGAAAAGGACCATGAAACGACTAAAAGGAAAAACTTTGATTTTAAGGGAATATGTAGTTATATTTAAATAGTCTAATTATTGACAAAAATAGCTGATGATGCAATAATTATGAATTTGTATTATATATCCTGATATGTATTCGTATGGAATTGTTGTGCTCCATACATAAAGATTTTCTAGCCACAATTTAAGAAATGGGAGGAAAAATATTTTTCCCTGTCTAGCTATGTAAATTACATCTATTGTTTATGCATGATTTTTATTAAATAATTGTACACAAGCTTGGAATAAATTGCATAAACCAAATCAAAGGAGTCGGCAATCAAACCGTCTTCCAAAGCACAAAGTTTTGATCATACAAAGTCTTCATGAAAGAACCAAAGTTTGAACTGAAATGTGAACTGATGAGAGAAACCAAAACCAGACTGACACCTGTCGTCAACAGAGATGTAGCAGAAAGCTGCAAGAAACTGCAATAATGAGAACTCATGATTAATAAACTTTTACTAGATTTTAAAGTAGAGTCTACTGAACAAATTCAAAGCTAAACATCCATCAAAACTCTTTCTGAGACTTGAACTGTGTTTGTGTCCCTTCAGGTCTCTGGAGCAGGAGCAGTCCCTGAGGAGGAAGGCTGAGCTGGAGTCTGCTCAGTACAAGCTCAAGCTGCAGGTGGTCACCACCAAGTATGGACATGCACAGCAGGAGCTCCAGGTATCATTCTGCTGCTCCCATCCAATCCGAGTCTGTTGTCTTTAGCTTTGAGTCATTGTAGCTTTCAGTCTCTGCGGCTTCTCCGTTTGTTCCAAAGTGACCCCCTCCGAAAAATGTTGGTGTCTGTGTTTCATTTCTCTGTTGGACTTTGGAAGTTGAGTTTTTAAGGTTCGCTCTCTTTCGTGTAGGAGTTGAGAACCCTGATGGCCCAGACTGGCAGGAGCTCGGTTTCCTCCTCAACCTCCTCTTCTTCATCAGCCTCCCTCCCCTTCAGTCTGTCCCAGAGGGTGGACGGTTCCCGGGCAGCTCACTATAGCTTCTCCAAGGGGGTGCTGGTGTCTCAAGCTGGAGGCTGCAGAGTTTTGGCCTACTGTGACCCTTTGAGCTGCCTCCTGGCATCACAGCCGTCTCCTCACTCCACTCTGGTGCCAGGTGAGATTACCTTCTTCTACCTGAACACACCCAGATGTTTCTATGACTGCACTACAGTGTTTACAGACTTTCATCTGTTCCTCCAAGTTTTTGTGTTTAGCTTCAAGTTAACTTTACTGTCACCTGCATGTGTTTTCATGGAACTTGTTCCGAGAATCCAGACTAAGTGGTGACTGTGTGTGCAGGCTGTGGGGTGAAGAAGTTGAGCATGGTGAATATGAAGACGAGCCAGTACGTTCCCATCCACAGCAAACAGATCCGCGGTCTGTCCTTCAACAATCGCAACGACAGCCTGCTGCTGTCTGCTGCGCTGGACACCACCATCAAACTGACCAGGTAGCATGCACTCTGTGGCCACAATTATCTGTTCTTGTTCAGCTTAATGGATGACAACTAGAGGTGCAACGATTCGACACACACATGTACCGCGCGCAATATTTAACTGTTTACAGCTTAACATGGTTTTTAACGTGCGTCAAAGTTGCTGCTCAACATTTATCCAAAAGCGTGTCAGCCTGAAGCTCTCCCTGCTTGTGGGAGGAGCTTCCATCAAAAACTTTTCTCGACCTCATCATGGTTGCTGTTGCTCCCGAGAGGAAAACCCAAACTGTTTTGACAGAACCTGTTTGTGTCCTGGAGAAAGCTTGAAGGTTTTCTGTTTACAAGCACGCTTTAGCTTTACTGATTTAACATCAAATGTTGACTGTTTAGGTCACAGAACAAAAGAAATAGATCTACAGTCGATGAACTCTCCATCATTCAAACATTATCAATCATTCCTTACATTTGTTTGTTCCATGCTACATCTATGAGTGTCATAAGCAGGGGAAACATTTGGCTTCTAGAGCTCAAATCTGAACTCCAGCTCCAGTTCAAATGCTTGAAACTGTGTAATATCGATGTACAATGCAGGAGAAGAGCAAAGACAAGTGTCTGCACTGTCGTTCTAACTTGCACTTGTTGCGTTTGTGCACAAACATGCCGAGGTGCACTCGTCCAAATGCATCTGTCATCAGTTGTTAAACAAACGAGCTGCTGTAATGATGAAATGTAGAACACTAAGAGGCGTTCAGTTCATATCCGTTTGTCTGAACATGTATTCCCTCAGTGCCTCTTACACCGTCGTACTCGGCACCAGATCAAGCTCTGATGATTCAAATGCAGGTCCAGCCTTTCCACTCATTTTCCTAACATAAATTTGCATTTATGTCCTCTGTAAAGTCCATAAAAATGCTTAAGAATAGTTCTAATACAGTCTGTCAAAGACTTTTTGGAGTCTGGTTGTTATTAACTTGTAAGATTATTTTGGCACAAGTTCCATTCAAACTGGTGGCTGATCTAGACTGGTATAAGGAGACATTTAAACGTTCCTTGGGTAACAGGCGGTTACACCAAATAGTTGAATCAAGATGTTTTTCTGAAAGTGGAAGCTAACAATGAAGAATGTGTTGCCCAGCAGCTGCGATCCATGTGAGAACAGACAAGCAGACCTGGTATGGGCGGAGTCAGTGAGGTTTTCCTCACCAGTTGGTGTGTTTTGCAGCTTGCTGACCAACACAGTGGTTCAGACCTACAATGCGGGGAAGCCTGTGTGGAGCTGCTGCTGGTGCTTGGACAACAGTAACTATGTCTACGCTGGCCTGAACAACGGCTCTGTGCTCATTTATGACACTAGAGACACCAGCACTCACGTCCAGGAGCTGCAGACGCCGTGCTTGAGGTACCGACGCACTCTTCACCTGTCTGCATTCAGGGGGCTGCGTGTTTCCAGGTGTCACCTGACCTTTGAACTTTGATATTTCCAGGTGTCCCGTGACTTCTCTATGCTATGTCCCAAGAGCGGCATCCAGCTCGTTCCCCTGCGGCGGGCTGATCGCTGGTTCTCTGGTGGGCGGGTGTTTCTGGGAGCAGGTGAATGAGACCACCTACCGGCCGCACATTCTTCCGCTGGAAAACGCAGGCTGCATCGACATCCAAGTGGAGGCCGAGAGCAGGCATTGTCTTGTCACTTACAGGCCAGGTGAGACCTCACAGTCATATGTGGATCGATTGGATTGATGCTTAAATCACTCATAGCATTAGTCACAGAAATGAAAAAAATATTTCCACAGATTCCTTAAGTGTTTTATGATTCATTCTTTTAGCTCTCTTTTCATTATGTTTTAACCAATCTCTACAGATGTTGGTATTTACCCTATTTAGAATAACACAGTTCTTAGCAATTTCCTACAAAAAATAATCCAGTTTAGGAGGATATGGTTCTTAACTTCGCAAAACTACATTTTCTTGATAGATGAACCCCACCTTACCAAATTTTAAACAGTACTTCCTGAATAAGGCTTGAATGGACTCAGTAAGATTGATATCAAATGACCAGTAGGTGTTCCTGCAAAAGATACCATTGCTTTCAGCCTAATATCTCTATAAGCAACAGTGTTTTAGTGACTTCCTACTATTGCATTCAACAAACTAGTTTTTTAGCACCACCTTGTGGTTACTTATGGGTAATTTTCCAATTGGACCTGTTTTGATTGTATTTTCTGAATGGCAAGTTTTGGTGACTTTTTTTTTTTACCTCTTGCTCATGGGAACTTCTTGGGTCACTTAAAAAAAAAGTCCTCTAACTTTCCTATGATGTCATCATCCACCATATTGATTACATAATTTATCATTTTTTAAGGAGTGCAACGGATCAAAAAACTCATGTTTCAGATTGTGTCACGGTTTTTAGAGACATGGTTTGGAGTGATTAAAAAGAAAACAGGACAAAATAACAAAACATAAGCATAATATCCTGCAAAACATACATGTACTTCCAAATATATTTATATAGATACAGAGCTGATATAGAACAGAAATGAAAATCTATTCAATGGTTATCATTAGGGATTTAAGGATTCAGTCAAGCCATGACATTATTTGCAATTTTAAAGTCACGTCTTTTGGTTTTTGTCAGGTTTTTTTTACTCCTCAACACAATGAATTAAATGTATTGCAAGACCAATTATGTTTTCTTTTTTCCCCTTAAATCAAACTCTCTGTTTTCCCACTAACAGAAAGGCTTCAATACAAATAAACAATTATACATAGTATTAAAATGATCACAAATCCTTTCATACTCTTGTGCTCCATATGTTGTGAAGCCCATGGCTGTTGTCACGGTAAATTGGTCAAAGTTGCAGTGAAAATGTATCGTTGCTGGGTGAGGAACACCCCTACCTTCTACTGTGAAAGTCATTGGCATCTCCACTCATGAGAGTCCTGAGGTGATCATAGAAATATTTGACATGAACGTGCTCTTTGCTGCAGGACGCACCAATCCAAACCTACACTGTGTGCTGATGTCTCTGACCCGAAGCCCTCAGCAGGACACCGCCCAGCTCCCCAGCTGCTCCTGCTCCCCAGTGCAGACGTTCGGCGGTGGATCATCCTGCAAGCTGCTTACCAAAAATGCCGTCTTCAAGAGTCCAGCTGGAAATGGGTCACTGGTCTGTGTTGGGGACGAGGCCTCCAACTCCACCATGGTACGTCCCGTCTGCAGCCTTGTGAGCTGCTCTGTGGCATACATGTTTGTCTGTTGTGGTGCATACACGCTGAATTCGAATCGCGTGCCAAATTTGCGTGCCCTGCCCCTTTTTCATCGCATGGTGAATTCACTGCTCATCGCTTGTCAAAAAATGTGTTCCTGATGCTGTGGCCGCATGTGGGAGGAGCCACCAGCTCTGTCTGTGGGTATCTCACTTAGAATGAATTAAAGACACAATATGTCGAGGAATAAGGTTTATTGTGAAAATTTCTGCAAAAACGGTAATCATGTCTCTGTGTTTGCATTATGATTATTATTCAAAGATTAAGTACAGGGGCTGTCTGTATGACAGCTGATTCTGTAACGTTTGTGTGTCTCTGTGAGCTTGAAGGTTCTCTTTCATAATAATCTGAGGGGGGGGGGG
>NC_050517.1:289497-297578 GCF_002922805.2 Oryzias melastigma
CTCCACTCATGAGAGTCCTGAGGTGATCATAGAAATATTTGACATGAACGTGCTCTTTGCTGCAGGACGCACCAATCCAAACCTACACTGTGTGCTGATGTCTCTGACCCGAAGCCCTCAGCAGGACACCGCCCAGCTCCCCAGCTGCTCCTGCTCCCCAGTGCAGACGTTCGGCGGTGGATCATCCTGCAAGCTGCTTACCAAAAATGCCGTCTTCAAGAGTCCAGCTGGAAATGGGTCACTGGTCTGTGTTGGGGACGAGGCCTCCAACTCCACCATGGTACGTCCCGTCTGCAGCCTTGTGAGCTGCTCTGTGGCATACATGTTTGTCTGTTGTGGTGCATACACGCTGAATTCGAATCGCGTGCCAAATTTGCGTGCCCTGCCCCTTTTTCACCGCACGGTGAATTCACTGCTCATCGCTTGTCAAAAAATGTGTTCCTGATGCCGCGGCCGCATGTGGGAGGAGCTACCAGCTCTATCTGTGGGTATCTCACTTAGAATGAATTAAAGACACAATATGTCAAGGAATAAGGTTTATTGTGAAAATTTCTGCAAAAACAGTAATCATGTCTCCGTGTTTGAGTTATGATTATTATTCAAAGATTAAGTACAGGGACTGTCTGTATGACAGCTGATTCTGTAACGTTTGTGTGTCTCTGTGAGCTTGAAGGTTCTCTGTTTCGTATTTATCTCTGGCGGCTAGGAGACCTTTTTCCTTTTTGTAATGTTTCGATGAGACCCAAACTGGCAACCCCTGCAGCATCTCTGCCGGCTTATGGAGCAAATGAGCTCCACCACAGGACCAAAACCTGTTGATCTGTTGGGCACCTATTGGGTTTTATGCGGTTCTGGTGCCAAAGTGCGTGGCTCATTGGTTTCAGTTCCTAGTCTGTGCCAATTTCGGTATTTTGCTCTCTGCCTCACGCTTCCCGGTACCCGCTCCCAGCTCTGCGCTCCGCCGTCTCAGCTCCCCGGTTCACGCCCTGTTCTCCCCACTTCCCACATGCGCTCCGCGTTCAGCGGCCCGCGGTTTCCGCCCCATGGTGCCCGGTTCCCGCCCCGCGCTCCAAGGTCAGCGCTCCCGCAGTGGCTCTCTCTCTCTCCCAGCATGTGGAGCGGGCGAGCCCCGCTGGTCCTGGAGAATGTCCGGCTGCAACCAGAGAACCGCACGCTGTGACAAGACATAAACGTTTGTATTAGATCAGTATTCTACCCACTGGTGGAGTTACTGGAAAAGTCCCGTGCCCAAAGCTGAGTTCCTGATTAGCAGATGGGACGCAGCGACCTGTTAAACTTCAGGTGTTTACATTTTGCGCCTGCGGTCGCTCACATCGTGCCGCGGGCTTCAATTCGCCTCCGAGCGGGTCTGAACAATTGAATGACATTGGAGATGGCCACCTCTGCTGCCCGAATCGTGGTCGGTGTGAATCCACCTTAAGACCAATGTGTAAGTTTTGGTTCCTGAATAGAACTATGCTTCCCCAAATAGAGAAGTGTCATTTGCTCAGAGTTTAAGCTAGCCTAAAATACAAAACACAACAAAAGTTTGAAAAAAAAAATGCCCAAAGTTATACTTGTACAGTAAAATATTATTTCAGTCTACCCAAAATGGGAAGTATAACATAAGAAATAAGGTTAAAAACTTCAAGTAACATGAAGTACATAACATACAAATATTCAGCTTTTTACAAAAAGTTTTAACATGTTTACAACCAACAGTGCAGGTGGATGTGAATCCAAACAGCAATGTGACAGACAGCAGAATGGTTTCATCTTTAAGGTTATTATGTGCAGAAACTGCAAAGATGACAGATCTGTTCTCAAAGAATCCTCACAGTGGAGGAGGACGGAGCAGATGAGTTAGTCTGCAGATTTCATTGTCCTGACGACACGTTTTCTTTGCTGTTCTGATCCTCAGATCTGGGATGCTGGCACCGGCTCTTTGCTCCAGAAACTTCAAGCCGACCTCCCGGTGCTCGACATCACCCCTTTCTCTGTAAACGGAGAGCACTTCCTGGCCTCTCTGACAGAAAAGATGATCAAGCTGTACAAGTGGGAGTGAACTGAGGGAACCGCTTTAGTCCTCATCTGGCTCACGAGTGGCCTAAAATCTGAAGTTTGAACAGTCAAATCCTTCACTGCACTTCAGAGTCTTACTTCATGGAGGTCACCGCTGCCTCTGTGGTTCTTGTCTTAACCAGATGGTCCGTTGGTTCTGCACATCTCGGCTGTTTGGGTCATTTGGGTAAAAAGCCTCAAATGTTTGCTGCAGTGAAGTTTGAGGATGGTCGACACTTTCATCACTAATGTTCATTTCCACACTCGTGAGGTACTTTCTGCCTCGATCAAGCAAACATTTCATTTGACCTTTTACAGGTCGTCTGTTCACTCTGAAACGTTCTGCTCTCCGTACCGTTTCCTGAAACATGACTGCTGAGCTGTCAGTGGGTTTCACAGTGAGTTCAGAAATTAAGCCTCATCATGCTCCGCTAAAGAGACCGACTGTCTTTTTAAAGGATTCTTAGCAAATGACCTAGAATGTGTTCATCCACAAATGTGGCCTCACCGTGTATTTCTTCACACCATAAAGAGTCCGGCATTGAACCAACCATCTTCATCATCTTCATTTCTTTCCTCCTCACTTCACTTCAGCGGGAACTTCAAGTGCCAAAGCAGTCTGCTTTTGTAAATGTCTGTGGTTATTTTTAATAAAGTTGTATATATGTATATTTCTTACCAAAAGCTTGTGTACAACTTCAAATTCAATAAAACTGAATTTTTTTGGGTTTATTTTTGTTGAAGTTATGACCTTAGTTGTTCGTTTGGCTTCATGCAAGTTTGAAGCTGCTTTTTTCAGTTTGCTCCATTTTTGATCATTTTATGGTTTAAAGGATTTTCTTGTATTCAGAGGAACCCTGACGATCTTACTCTTTTAGATGAACAACTTTACTAAACACAGTTTTGTTAAAGATGGCATTTAAATCGGGGGTCGACAACCTTTAACACGAAAAGAGCCATTTGGTCTAGTTTCTTACGACCAGAACTTGAGCCTCAAAGTCCCAATTTATCATTTAAAAATGCACAATATTTATGCTTTTTTTTGGCAATTAAACATTTATAAATTCAGTTTTTAAATATTACAATGGTGTCTATATGTTTCTATGTATAACAGTTGTAACTTATTTTACTTTTGACAGCAGCACACACTAGTTCCTTTCAAAATAAAACCCACTCTGTGTCAAAAGGTCCTGCTGCTGCTGCAGCTTTACCTGAACTAAAAATGCAAAATATTTATTATATAAGCAATATTTTGGTTGAAACTACTTGTTTAAAATAAATTTGAAGCATTTAGAATAAACAGCTTTTATTTTCATTCTCTAAGGTGTGAGGCACAAAACTCTAAATCATTCTAAACTGCATTTGTTCAAAACTTTCACCACTTCAGTGTAATTTACCAAAACTTTTAAATACTTTTATTTGACTAGCTTTAAATTTAAAACACAAATTTAAAGAACATTATTACAGAAATTCTGACCGTAAATAAAACTGTTTTACTTAGTTGTTAAAGTATAAACAGAAATGACAAAACTTAAATAGTCTCTTGTGGCTCCTGAGCCACAGGTTGCAGACTCCTGGTTTAAGTCAAAGCTGCAGGTGCTGGAAGGTTTTTAGAGACATTAGAAACAGATCTGTGGAAACTGGTCAGCTGCTGCCACCAACCGAAGAATACAGAGAAGAGAAACGAGCAGGAATACTGCTGCTATGACTTAAAAAAAATAGCTACGAAATATTACAATACTTCAATGGACAGAGACATATTGTTGTATATTGGAATGTTTCTAACAGCTTAGGCTAATGAACCTCTGATGCACATTTAACAATAAAAGTAAAGCCAATCGGGTCTGCTCACTCAACAACAAAGGCAAGTGGTGTACAAGTTGGTCCCTACTCCAATGTAAAATCCAATGTATAACTCGAATCCAAAACCTTTTCCAACTTCGGTGCGTAAATTAAAAATTAGAAAAAAAAAAATCTTTTTTTAAATTACATTTTTTTTTCACCTAATTTGTTTTGCATTTATTGACGTGTGTCTGTTAAATCGTCAACCCTACAGTGGACTTATTGCACAAACAGCGCCAGGATTGTTTGACCTTTATTAGAACGGTCAGGTTCAAAGATGCCTCAGCCAAAATGACCCCAATCACCAGCTGAAAAAAGGCTCCAACAGGTTAGCCCCCACAGTTTGTTTTTTTCCCACCACTTCCTGAGATCTACAATAGCATGAAAGTCAAAGCTCTGACTGAAAACGGAAAACCAATCCATTACTTATTTTGAAACTATTCTCTTTTAACATAGATTATTCTGGTGTACAGTGGTGTCACAATAAAGGAATAATCAAGTGTGAAATTGTGTTTTATAAGTAAAAGTAGATCAGGTATTTACCAAATAAGCTTTAAATATGTTGACTCATTGCTAGAAACTTATAATGTCCCAACATTTGTATGTTTGGTCAAAAAATGCTGAAAACTTAAGTCTTCTGTACTGCTGTAACGTTTTGAATTAAAAATGAAATGTTTTAGCCAAATACATATTCATATATACACATATAAATATATACTGTAAATATGCATACTTATATTACAGACACATACGTATTTACTAACGCAAAATTAAATTTCACTAGTATTGACCCATTTTTATTTGTACATTTTAACAATGACCTAATTGTTAGATGTATTAACTAATTAAGGATCTTTATCCAAAGAATTCCAAAGTTTTGCTCCAAAAACAGAAGGACATCTCCCTTTTATATCTGTTCCAACGCTGCACGATTCAAACATAAAATTACCTCTTAAATTATAATGTTCTTCTTGTCATTTGAAAAAAAGGACTTCACTCTCAAGGGCAAACTATTTTGAAAGACATAAAAAATATCCAACATAAGTACTTGCACAATATCAACAAATTTTGATGCATTTGATTTTTCAAACAGTGCATTCGTGGATTCACAAAAGACAACTTTAATTTTTGCTCTAATAGCTATTTTTGCAGTTTAATTATTGGATCCATATTTGTTATGTATATATTAGTTTTAGTATTGACTCTTTTTCACATTTTTATGATAGTACATCATTTTATGATGATACATTTTATCATAATAGAATAGAATAGAATAGAATAGAATAGAATAGAATAGTAGCGGCTGGATTGCTTTAACCTGGATTAATTTCCCAGGATCCAGAATGAGCTTAATCCAGTGTTGGTTTCTTGGCAAGGCCTTTGATTGATTCATTGATTGGTTGGTTGATTAATTTGGTTTAATTCAAGAGTAGATTGTGGACAATGCAGGACAAAACACATTTTTTCAAACTCATTACAAAAATTAGGAAATTAATTATTGATTGGATTATTTGAAAAAAAAACAGACACACTTATGTCACATTTGATTAGTTAAATATAGTAATTATTTGCTAAAATTAAGTAGAGTTTGATTGATTGCTTGAAAAGGAGTAGGAAGAAGCGACTTTATATAATCCCACCCCTACTTAGTTACCTAACTTTACAATCTTGCAAAGTTTTTGTAATCCGGAATTATTCTGTTTGGTCGTGCTACATTTGATCTGATATTCATTATTATTCATAAAACAAAGAAATAAAAAATGATTCCTGAATCCTGACTTACATTTTTAAATATCTGAACCTGCGGGTTTGTGTTAGGTTCGTGTTTCCAGACATTAGTTGTAGAAAAGACAAAGGTGTGTGGGTGTGAAGACACAGGGGTAAATAAATGACGCCCGTGAACAGCTCGCTGATTGGGTGAATCCATGGACCGTTAAGACGGTCTGCGGGTGACTCGGAGCCTCGCGGATACTTCAGGAACAGTCAGGAGAAGTGAACTTGACTCGCAGAGCTCATATTTCCGAAAGTCCGTGGACGCATCGGAAGGCAGTGAAGATGGCGGACTGTAGACGTGTTCCTCTGCTCCTTCTGCTGTGCTCCTTCTTATTTGTGCTTCAGACTCTAGCAGAAAACGACCCCATTCCCAAATTTATTCCCAAAGGGGAAACGAAGGCGCAGGCAGCGGGGGCTTTGGGCGGCGCTGCGGCGAACCCCGCGGCCGTGGAGCGGAACCCCGGAGCCGCGGCCTCGCTGCCGCGTAGGCGCTCCGCCGGCTGGAAGCTGGCGGAGGAGGCGCTGTGCAGGGACGACCTGGTCCGACTGTGTCCCAAGCACACGTGGAACAACAACCTGGCGGTGCTGGAGTGTCTCCAGGACAGGAAAGAGGTTCGTACTGCGCAGTGGGTCCAGTTGGGTCGGGGACAGAACCGGGGTGTGCCTAGCATTAGCTGTCAGTTAGCCCTAAGCTAGCTGCTGTTTATAGAGAACGTCACGTCAAGTTTTTCCGCAGTTCAGACGAATGCTGGCATTGAAGTGTTTGACAACCACTTTATAGCGACAGGGGTTCGTTCTGTGGAGTTCTGGGCTCCTGTGTTCTGGTCAGGAAGACGCTCCGGGAGACAAATCTGTGCAACTTTCAAGTTTGCTGAGCGTTCCCGTCACGCCACATTCCCTGCTCTGGTTATGGATCAGCGGGAAACCGAAGGCTCCATGTTGAGTTCAGATCAAAACAAAGAGAGCAGCTAGTAGAGCTGCACATCTGCCCACGCCGGCTGAGGGTTCGAGAGCGAAGACTGGAAAAGCCGGTCTCTCCAAACTCTGTGGAGCCCGGGCAGAACTTCGGGGTCACCTTTGGGGTCCCTGCATGACTGGATGCTGCACAGCATCATCCCGCACGTCTGCTCCGTCTGCTCCGTCTGCAGACAGAGCCCGAGCAAAGGCTGAGCTTCCAGCTCCACATCACTTACAGTTTTAGTGACACTTTGTGGTTTGGAGCTGAAAGTCAGACTGACCAAAAAATTGCTCACTTCTTCATTTGGGAGAAAAAATCTATTGTAATTTTAACATCCATTCATTTTTTCAGGGCTTTTAGACCTTCAAGTCTTGAGAGATGAGTCACTATTTTTAGTCTTTTGGTTTAAATCTTCAGGCATCAAGAGATGAACTCAGAAAGTCTCAGTCTAAAGCTCCGTTCAAATGCAGATTTACAATGAAAGGAGCAGAGTACGATGCAGAATCCGTGAAATGATCGGCCCAGACCTTGAAAGTTTGGCCTTGAAGCGGGACCGTCACAACATACCGGTTCTGGGAATGGCGTCATGTGATGGTTGATTTTTTTACTGGGCCTCTTCTCTGGTGCACAAGCCAGCAGAAAGAAGAAAGTGCTGTTTGATAAAGGTAGGGCTGTTCTAAACGACATATGAGAGCAAGCTAACAAGCCAATAAACATTTACTTAACAATGCCTCAGAAAGAGAATTCAAACCTGTATAAACATCAGCCACTCGTCTTCTGATCATAGGTAAACATGTTCAAACAGAGTTTGACGCCTTCTTCCGTTTGTTGTAATTTCAACATGTTTGTGTTGTCAGCTCATGTTATAGAGTCACTGCAGTTCAAGTGTTTCTTGACAATATTAGAAACTTCCTTCTTCTGCCTTCAGAACTAATTCTTGTTTCATCTGTCCCACACATGTGGGTTGAGTGGCAGCACGTTCTGCCTGGTTCTGGTTCTATTAAATTATAGCTGCAGGAGTCTGGCCTGCTGGCTGGAACTGATTACTTTTTTTCCCCTGTCAAGTGTCACAATACAGTTGTTCTGTTTGGCCATTTAATTAAAGAGTGTTTGACTTTGTTTTATTTGATCATTAGTTCCGTTTGCTCACAAATGTCAGCCTTTCCAGCCCTCAGCGGTTGTTTCAGCTCGACTGTAGGGCATCCCATATAAAAGAGGCTTCAGTTGTGCTGATCATACAGTCCAAACATGCGTCTATACCAGAGGTCGGCAGTAAAAGAGCCCTTTGGGCTTGTTTTCTACTGATCAAAACCTTGAAGGAACTACATTGTCTTAGCCTTTTAAGAAATTTGAATTTGCATTCATGACCTATTTGTTATTAATAAATGTGAATTATGTCTATTTTTTGGCACAAAAAATGCACAAAAATATAAAAAGAATCTAGCAT
>NC_050517.1:297659-330518 GCF_002922805.2 Oryzias melastigma
TCTCAGTGCAGTTCTGGGCAACTAGTAATAAATGTTGTGCAGCACAAGATAATATGTGCTTTTAACTCATAAAAGATCAAACTTTTTACCAAAGTTTTCCTTTACATATCTGTTCATTCTGGAGGTAGAGTTGAGCAAACGAAAAATCTTCAGGTCAACAGGGATGTAAAAACTAATGAAGTTTATCATCTATGTGCACCTCAGCCATCAATTTATACACAGTTAACTAATCTAAATTTATAAATGCTAATTAAGTAATCTTCACTTTAAAAAATTGCCATTTTATTTTTCTTTTCTTTTTTCCCCTCTTTGTCCTCATCAGTCTTACACTCCTGGGTTTTGTTACTTTAGTTTAGGGTTGGACCTTGGTAGTCTTAGTTTGTGGGCTTTGTTTGTTTTCTTTAGGTAGTTTTGGTTAGGCAGCCATTAGCAGGGAGCTGCTGACTCTGACGGTCGACATGGCTGGGTCAGCAGTCTCCATGACTTATTTTATGTTTGGCCAAGGAGCCACTATGGAGAGATGAAAGAGCCACATGTGGATCTGGAGCCTCAGGTTACAGACCATCCCTGGATGACGTTACACATGTTGCTGTACCTGATGGTGGTCTCTTGAAGTGATCGAACTGACCTCAGGGTTGCTAAATCTTCCCTTCTTGCCTGATGTTGGATTGGAACTGTTGTCTTTCCTCACGCCAGCATTACCTGTAACACCTTTCTCATCACTTGTCAGCTCAATTGACTCTTTGATTTACTGAGTTCCTCCCAGATTGTTGGGCTTCACACCCCATCTCTATGAAAGCCTTAGCTACTTGTTCACCACCCAAAACTCCTGACTGAAGGTGAAGGTTTACAGGCAGATGTATTGAACTGAGAACCCTTTACCATAACAGACTGATATTAAATCCACGTTACTGCAGATCCTGGTTCTTCTCAGCTTCTCTCTCCCTTCACCTTTGAAGGGGGAAAAACCCAGATACTTTTTTTAGGACTCAGCTGCTGTGGTGAGCTCTTCCTCACACGTTGCATTAACCTCAGAACCTTTCTGAAGAACAGCAGACACGCTGGTGGAAGCATGGTCCTCATGCATGTCAGAGGCTCCATTCACACATGGGAAAGAATCTCTTTTCTGAGTAGTTATCATGGGCTTCACGTTTCTTATGCTTTATAATTAGTCTAATTGGATAATAGTCAGTGTGAGGTTCAGAAGAAGCTGCTTCCTTCTTGGGATCTTTTCAAAGCTGACCACAGTGTGTCCTGAGATTACACCTCTTTTTATAGCAGTCATGGTGTAAAAGATCATCTGTTTTTTAATGGGACCAGAACCTTTTGCTTGTTTAAAGTCAGTCGAAGTCATTGGACACTGAAAGCACTTTTATCAAGATAACAGCCGGAGAAGATGGTGTCTTCTGAGCTGTGGTGGGTACGACAAGTGAGTCCAGGAACCCATCAATCACATTTCAAAGCGAAACGCAGTGTTGTTATGGCTGCTGACCTTTTACTTGATCATTGTTCCATGTCCTGCAAGAGTAGACTTTTAAACATGACCGTCATTTCATTGTTGTTGATGCATATGTTCTTATGCTAAGTGAGGGCGGCGTTTCTCACCCTGATCTTCTGCTGTGGTGGAGTGGTTTGTATGTGTGCAGGGCTCGATTCTGTTTTGTTTCATGGTATGAGCTGAATTCATCTGCAGGCCCAGAGAAGCGTTGATAGCAGCTCTTCAGCCTGTGTTTTGCTGGCGGCTGTGGTTTAGCATACGCGGCCAGACAGAGGAGGCTCTGGAGCCAGAAGATGCAGCCCCACCCTTCTGGAGTGTGCTCCAAGCTTTTTAGCCTTTTTTGTTGGGTGGTTTCAGCTGCTGATCTGTACCTGGAAACAGGATTTAGTACAGATATCAACACTTTTCTTGTTTTGTTGTCTTCAGTTTAAAGCAAAGGATATCCGTTGTAGCCACACTGTATGGTCAAATCTTTGTAAAGTTCAGTGTTTCCACACATTGGACTGTAATGATGTTTGATCATTTTTGCTGTCAGCACGTTCACTTGGTCGTTTTTACGTTCTAGTAAAATAAACCTACCATAAATAAGTCCAATTGAAGATTTCCAAAATTGATTATAAAATATTTATATCCATTTGAAAAAAATTTTTTAAATGGTTTAGGTAGATTTGATTAACAACTTGCACTAGATAGATTAATCTGGTTGGATTGTAGGAATATAAATCAATGAATTAATAGTTAGTGGTGTTTAAGGATTATGGTTGTCTTTAGTCTTAAGTTTTCTGAAGATGGCAATGAGTTAAAGCAGCAGCAGATAGTAGGAAAGGACTGACTCCATTTGATTTAGATTGATCACACTTGATTCACTTCTGATACAACACAATTTGTTTAAAATGTTTTTTTTGATATGCAGCCACATTGAAAAAAGTTTTAAAGCTGTTGTCACACATCTTAGAATTTAGAGGAAACAAAAGTGATATGTACAAAGTGAGACGGAAACAGGATGCAAATAACTGACGACGAGGCTGCGTGTGCTTCAGTTTACACTGCATATTTACTTCACAGACAAACGGTTGTTGCAGGTTTTGTTTCAGGATGTTTGAAAAGTTTTGATGACAGCTGAGTGTGTGTGACTTCAGGGGGAGGAAAAGACCAGCAGACCTGAAGAGGAACTCCACAGCCACGTCTGTCATGCACTGCAGACACTCTTCTATTCATTACACCGGTGTCAATCTCTGATCTTACAGCACAGTAGGCACACACCCTCACAATAAACGTGGCTCTCTAATTCTTTAAAATACAGATTTCCATTCTAAAGTAACAAGTATGAGAATCATTTGCTTAATTGCATCACCTACGAGCGAACCTTGGTACAGATCTTTGTGAGCTGCATGCTTTAGCAGGTACTATGAACCTGGACTACTGCAGAGGAGATAGTTTTTCCAGTGGAGCGTTCTTAGAGATATTTGGTGAGAAAAAAAAACAGTGTTGAAAAAGTTAATGGAGGTGAAATAAAGCAACAGAAACTTAAAGGAGACTGAAGAAGCAGATGGTATATGACTGTATACGAGAAGTGGACTGTGTTAGATGTTGAAATGAAGCCAATTCGGTCACTATTTTTCCATGGTATGGACGCTGCCATTTGGAGCCAGATGATGGCATTAACCAGTGATTGGTCAGTGTCTTTCTGAGTTGTTTCTATGGGAGCCACTCTCACCAATCGGGAGGGAGCTTGTTGGAAGTCCACACCCTTTCCATTGAAAGCGGGTTACACAAAACCAGTCTTGCGTTTTGAGCGTTTGATGTGAGAAAACGTGCTTTTACGGAGACGTCAAGTTTATAACTTGAAAAGCTTGAAACAAGAGAACATATGATGAAAAAAAAAATAGAATTAGCAAGAACATGTTAAAGTTTATTGGAGCCAGAATGGTTATTCTGACAAATAGAACGACTGAGTAATAATTGTTTATTTCTCTATAGAAGTCTATGGGATTTTGGCTTATTGCAACCAACAAAGTACTTCCTGTTTGGACATCAAAGCGGGGAGGGGTTATTCAGTCCAGTTCTCTTATACAGTCAATGGTCTGCACTACCGAGCTCCAGAAAGATTGAGGTCCCTCTGGTCACACGCAAGATGGCACCAGAATAAATCTGTATCTGGAAGCAGAACTCGTAACTGTAGCCGGTTGCGTAAGCAGAAATTTCTTAAACTTTAGGAAACTCTTTTAAAATTATATTTTAAAGTCTTTTTTTAGAACTATCAGCTTTTAAGCTTTTAAATGTGGATAAACTGTTACTGTCTAGAAGTTTAGTGTTCAAGATGGGCTTCAAATGGAATGGAGAATGTAATCGTTTTATTTCTTTCAAGTCAATATTAATAAGTGTTCACATTTGTATAAAACTTGACATGTTTACCTCAGGTGAAAAAGTCATTGAAAGTAGTTTTTTTTCTCTATGAATCAGCTAATTGCTGATCAGAGTTGGCGAAATGCTGTTTTTTTTCTCTGTCACAGAGAAAACATGTCAAAAAGGGTTGATAAAAGAGAGAAGAAAAAAGGTCAAAAGCTTAAAACGATGTTCTTTTGCGATGGCTCCGGCAGGGGGACGGACTTCTGGCTATTAATTTTCCGGCGACATATTTTTTCTCTGTAGCCAGATTCACTTGGAAAGATTCCACGCTTACATGAGTCAGGGCATCACACTATTGATGGCTGTGCAGTTAACCAAACGTGCTATAACAATTAAAAAAACACTTGATCAAAGTGTTGATTGAAAAGAAAAGGTGTAAACTCTGTCTTATCCAATTAAATTAATTTGCTAATTAATACATTATCTAACTATGAACTTAATTGATGTTTGCAGCTTTTTTTCCATTGTAAAGTCCAGTCCTGCAGCTCTACATGCAGTACAGAAACAAACCAGCTTGAAATTCAGTAATACTTATAAAAGCTTTCTATAACATAACATGGTAGCTTTAGCTTCACCAAGATGTCCCCCTGCTAATAGTTCACCCATTTTGCCCGTGGTAAACATCTGAGAGCCTCGTAGGAGTATCAGAAATGAAAACATGACAGTGTTGTGGAAGCAGAGCCAGGCTGGATTTGTATTTGTAGAGAATAGTCCTGGTTCCATCACTCTATGCAGTCAGCACAGTGTGGAAACGGGGCCAACTTTTAGTCTGTACACCAATCCAACACACTCCAATCGATTACTCCTGATGTGTTTCATCTGCCTTCTGCACAGACAACAACAGTTCAGTCTTTCTCAGCTGAAGTGAAGTGGGAGATATTCATTTAGAAGAACTGTCACACAGGAAATGACTCATTTCAACAGCTGTGTTCTGCTGTTTTTCTAGTATGTGTCTGTTTATTTTGTTTCTACACACTTTTGGATGTAGGGTGTGTTTAAGTGTACCATCAAAGCTGACTGTACTTGAGCATGAAAATATGTCAGAATAATTTCTGATTTACCCGAACGTATGTCTCTGAAGGTTACTGGTATATTTGTTAGATGCCGTTATAAACTGTTCTAAAGTTAAGAACTCGCTCTGATGAAATTTGGGTCTTTAAAATGTTCTTGTAGCATTTTTTTCATGATGGAGGAAATATATAAGTATAATAAAGTATTTTTTTGTTCAAAACGTGATGGATCAGATAAAAACTCAAGGTTTCTTGCAGACAAACTGCCCACAACCCAGACATGTACTTTTGATGAACTACTGCTGCTCTGCAGAAACTAAGTCCTAAATCCTTTTGTCTAAAAATATTGTAATTGTAGTTAAGACCACTAGGAACTCTTTGAAAGTAGATCAAAAAATGATTGGAGTTGGAACTTTAAGATCTTATAGTGGAGTAAAGATCAAATTTGACTTTAATGCATTTCTAAACATGACCAAACAGCAGTTTCTCTACCTCCTCACCACAGGCAGAGGAAGGCCGGTTAGCAGGGTTTGTTTGTCAGAGCGTTCTCGTGAAGAGGTGAAAATGTAATTTTGAAGGAGGGACACTGAGGGCTTTGTCTTTTTAATATTTGTGCAGAATTCACACTGAAAGCCAGCATTCAACAAAAATCCAGAGAGCACTCCTCTGTCTACACTCCTCCGTCGTACTGTACATATAAGCTTTAAAATATGAACACATTTAGAGAAATGCTCACCTAGTCAGGATAAAACAAGACTTTATCAGTAGCACCATGGATATGCCTGAATTTCCTTCCTTTTTGGTATTCCAGTCTCCAGATCTCATTGGAGTGCTGCTACTACTGCTATCCGCTCACTAACACAGTTAGCAACATTTCACGTCTGTGTGCATGTGACTGAGATCTCTGTGAGGTGTGGAAACATGTTTCCCATCAGCAACGTACGTCAGTCACAACTGCTCGTGCAGTTTTTCAACATTTACTAGATCATCATTTGCTGTTTGGAGTAGTGCTGGGCAATAAGAAAAAAAAATCATTCCACAATATTGTTTATTTTATATCACGATAATTACATACCACAATAAAGTTTGTTTTCAGTTTATTGGTCACTTTTCTCTAACTTTAGTGTGAAGTCACATTTAACTAAATGTTAACGAATAAGAAATGTACAATTTCGTGCAGCAAAACAAATGTATCAAATGAAAACGGCTGTGGCTGAGGGGGAAAACATTGATCTGGTGATATATCGCGATACTTCATCTGGCAATACTTGTATCGATTTAAAATGCAGACAAGGTGATATTTCATTATTTATGAGTGTCCTTCAGCATTTTACCGTTGTTTTCCACCTAATTCCCCGACCACTAGTACTGGCTAAGATACATTCAGCGATGTTGAAACCGCACTCGTCAATCATACTTTTGTGCTTTATTTCTTAAAGCACATTCATTCTGTTTTCTTTTTTTTTTTCTTCTTTTTTTTTTTTTCGTATACTGAAAAATATTTTGTTGTGGAAAATTGACAATATTGACTGTTCCCTGTAGGGACAAATATTTTTTTTTAATTAATCAAAAGAAAAGTAGCATGAATTTGTGGGTAAAAGAAACTTGTATATGAGATACAGTTGCAGTGCTTAGTGTTTTGATCATTCAATTAAATGATTTTTACTACTTTATTACTATGAAACATGTATTAATACTCTGGTAGAGTATTTTTTCTGAGTCATATTCTTTAACAAAAATAGAGAAAATTGTTCTGGTACAGTCCTGTGATATTTGGCGATACATATCGTACAGCGAGCCATGTATCGCATGACTCCAGACAATACACACCCCGACTGTAGCTTTCATATTTTTCTCAAAATCATACATTAATCTCATGTTAAGTAACATAAAGCCACAAAATCTGCACGAGAGAGAATCAAAGAATGTAAACCAGGGTCATGTCGCAAAACCACAAGGCAGAATTTCTTTGCAAAAAATCTCTTTAATTCTTCTTTATTTTCATGTATCCATTTTGAATATGCATCCTGATAAGGCAAACCTAATCTTAGGGTATTATGTCATATTTGCTATAATAACTGATAAAACTAGATTAGAAACAATAGAAGAGAAATAGCATAATTCTTCTATTGTCCCCACAATATGTATCATCATATTGCCCAGCACTTGTTTGGAGGATAGTTTAGTATTTGATGGATTCAAGAGGTCAGACATCAGTGTGTTTGTATGGAGCCTTCTCTCTTCTGCTGGTTCACACAAATGTTGTCTTTAATGTCTTTAATCTGTCCGTGTTTGGCTGCCTGCTGTCTCAACAGCAGTTCATAAAGAAATGCTTTTGTTGCTAAACAGCTTTGTTGTGTCCCAGCGGCTCATTGCTTCTTTAGCAGAAAGTACTCGTCTGATTGGCTGAAACTCACAAAGTTTCTGCTGAGACAGCAGTATGCAATTTTTGTCTCAACGTTTAGGCTGGTGGTGTTTCCATAAACATCTTCTTGGATGTTTTACAGCCAGCTCTGCACTTGTGAGGTTTAAGTACAAAACAAAGACTTGGTTAGTGTTTTTTGACAGAGCTTTTGCATCATTTATTTTTAAAAGTAATTCTTCCAAATGACAGGATTTCTTGTGAGAACTATGCTAAATGGCTGTTGGATGGATTGGAAGTCTTGAACAAATCTTCATCTGTAACTGTTTATGCTTTTTATTCTTTTCTAGGACACTGAAATTGCTGCCGAGTGCAATCATGTAAGTTCATAGAATTGACTCTGTTTTCATAACCTTTATATTTACTTCATGCCTTTCCATTTGTTGTATGTATGTTTTTTCTTTTTTAACACAGTCTGAGTGAATACTCAATTCTGATTGGCTGCAGGCTGTCCATTAGAAAATGACGAACACCTAAAAACGTAGTTCCTATCACATAACCTTAATATTTTACTTTATTACGGTGGCCTGAACGTCAGTTGATACGTAAATATGTGTTGATAAATTATTTAATTGTTAATTAATGAAGAAATTGTTTGCTGCCAATAAACATTTAATAATCAGAGTTAATTGTGGATATTTCTTCAGTTGGTATTATCTCAGACTATGGTATAAAAAGTGAGAATGGACATTGCTGCTGTCTCTATGTCTTCATGAGTTCTGTCCCTTCAGCTTCTGTGGAACTACAAGCTGAACTTAACGACGGACCCCAAGTTTGATTCTGTAGCCGTGGAGGTGTGCAAGACCACCATCTCTGAGGTGAGTCCCTCTAACAACCTGCTGTTCAGCGCACACATGCTAAAGCCCCAATACAACTACATTTTTTTCCTGTTGTAATATTTTTCCTAGTGGTCTTTTAATTATGATCATGGTAAATGTTGTATACTTCTATAGTGCTTTGCTACCTTCTGAGAAGGCCCTAAATGCTTTAGTCACAGTCCCATTCACCCATGAACACACATTCACACACACGCCCAACCAATAACCACCAGAGAGGCAAAGTGGGGTTTGTGGGGTTACACTTCGACACATGGGATTGATCAGAAGTCACCTGCCCTACCTCTGTGCTACAGCCGCCCCGTCAATATGCAGTTTTTTAGCCCAAATCAAATCAAAAAGCCCAAAAGCTGGTGTCATTTTTAGGGCGTTTCTTTCAAGTTGTGGGCATTGATATCCCATCATTCCTTTGTTTACACTTTCTCCTGCTAGCTTACTGCTTTTCACTACCCCAACCTAACATTAGTGTAGCAAAATAAAAAGGCGAGCAATAGTACAGCTATCCAACAGTACAGTTCTGAACCAGGTAAATAAAGACATTTATTCATCTATTTGGCTTCAAGCAGATGAATCGGAATTTGAGCTGAGACTTTGGCCGTTGGCAGTTGCTGCATCACCCCCCCCCCTTTTTTTTTAGTCCACAGGTTTTTATCTGCTTCTGATCCCACACAATGTAAATAAATAAATACTCAGACATTTTTAATCTTAAATTATTTTATATATGTCCCCCATCATGAGAGGAAATACTACAGGAACATGTCAAAGCACCACAAACACCATGTTCATTGGAGTGAGTCTTTAAGTAGATATGTAGATATATTTAGCCACGTTTGACTAAAGGTGAGTATGATCAGCAGATGTCTTCAGGGACCTTTGGACTATCCCAAAAGGCAGATTGGTTGGTGGAAGTTCCTCACCAAACTGCTGCTTCTCTTCACTCAGATCAAAGAATGTGCTGCGGAGGAGCTGGGAAAAGGCTACCTCGTGTCATGTTTGGTGGAACATCGGGGCAACATCACTGACTACCAGTGTAACCAGTACATCACCAAGATGACCACCATCATCTTCAGTGACTACCGGCTAGTCTGCGGCTTCGTGGGCAAGTGTCGAGACGACATCAACGCTCTGCACTGTGGCAGCATCAGCACGGGAGAGAAGGTACCAGACCGTCGTTTGAATAAATGTTTTTATCATTTATACACACACATATTACTCTGTCCTCAACATGCCTCTCTCATGGTGAAGGACAGCAACACTGTACTTCGCCCAAAACACTCTCAGGACATCTCAAATTCTCCTCATGCTTTCATATCTGGTGTGCAGGAGCACAAGAGTCCATCTGTTAAGCAGCCAACAGAAAAGATGTGTGTTGGTCCGAACACTGGTTCTGTCTTTAAAGAACCACCCATCCAAGGTCATGAGCTCACTTTAGAGACCAAACTTAGACAGGAAGAGCCAGTATCTGACTTATAACATTTTTTAAATATTTGAATTTTTATTGTCAATAATATTTATGTTTAAAAACTAACTTAAGGGACCTTTGTAGATCTTTTACAGCTTCAAATCCAAAAGGGAGAGGAGTTGTATACTTACTGAAACCAAAGATAATCGAGGGGGGAAGTGTATCTGCAGCAGCAGGTTTGTGGGTCTGACTCCAGCTGTGCGACTCTCTGCAGGACATCCACTCGCAGGGCGAGGTTATCGCCTGTCTGGAGAAGGGTTTGATCCGGGAGGATGAGGGCCAGCCCGGTGCTCACCACATCAAGGACGACTGTAAGAAGGCCATCATGCGGGTCGCTGAGCTCTCCTCGGACGACTTCCACCTCGACCGCTACCTGTACTTCGCCTGCAGAGAGGACAGAGAGCGCTTCTGTGAAAACGTGAGGACGTGTTGACACTTTCTCTGCAGGACATTAGCTCTCTGAAGGGTTCCTTGAACCGATTGGTTCAGTTCTTTCTAGCTCTTCAGGTGGATAAACGGCTTTTCCTGTTAAGACCCTAAAAGCTTTTCAGTCTGTCATTGTGTTCTGAGGTACAGGTCAGCTAAAGGAAGTCTTCTAAAGTGCGGTGCTTGAACTTCAAGCCTGAATCTCAAATGTTGCTTCTTTTTAATCCTCAATATAATATGGATGCTGGAAATTACATTTTACTTTAGGAGAAAACTAAAGATGAAAGTAAATAGAAGTAAAGCACACAAACCTTGAAGTTTTCCAAAGAACAGGAAGAAAACCTTCCAGAGTCCAGATAGTGAGGCGCTGGGTTCTGTTTAGGGATGTCCTCATAAGGTTCTTTTCAATCTGATTCAGACTCATTTGATTTTTAGTATCTGCTGATAGTTTTGTAACAAACTTTAAAAATGAACAAATGTAATAAGCAGATCTAGATTGTCCTCAATTTTTATTTTATTAACCCTCTTTTTATCATTTAGCACGTAAACAGAGTACTTCCCTGAAATAACTGAAACAATTCAGTAAAAAATAGTGCAACTATCAACTAGAAAACAGGCTTAACTATTATCTAGGGCTGTAACGAGTACTCAGATGCATGCGATCAACTCCCAAAAAATGTAAGTACGAGTATTTGTGACGTCCAAGATCACTAATTTGTGATCTTTCTAAATATAGTAGAGTGTACTAAAAAATATATATTTTTTTTCTCTCAAATGCAGAATAAAGTTATTTTTTTTATTTTATGAAGTAAAACAAAGCTGAATTTGCAGCGTCACTGGAAGTAAAAAAAAATCTTCAAATGAAGTGTCGGTGAAGCTTCATGTTTTCAAAGGAAATGCATTTTGCATTTTTTTTGTAGTTGAAAAAAGTAATTAGACTGAAGTTCCATTTACTGACATAATTTCTGAAAAACTGGATTTGCTTTAACACCGAGCTTTAGCTCTATTCTTTTGATTCCACTAACTCTTCAATAGTTTACACAATTGAAGTAATCTCAGCAGATTCTGAAGCGGAGAAAAGCAACCTCGCGCTGATGTGCAGCGCTGCACGGTGAAGTGATGATGTAATCACTGTGAATCGACTGATTCTGCATCAGAAAAAAACTACTTTTCATAGCAGGTTTGCACCAAAATGCAACACCTTAGAATGTGAAGGATGGAAAAACTGTGGAAAAATCTTCAGGATTTGTTGCTAAATGATCCAAAACAACAGTGATGTTTAGGTTGAAGTTTTTCAGAAAGTTGACCCAAAAAATATTTTTCTAAGTGGCAAATGTCATCTCTTTCTGTCTAAATCTTTTTTATCAGTTTTGTTGATTCTGATCTTAAAGTATAAATGTTGGTGATGTGTTTTAGTTTAATACAACCAGTAAAAATACATTATCATATTAAAAAGAATTGTTGTTTGATCAGTGAATCGTTGAGCTTGTTTCATGAATTGAATTAGATCCCCACCTAGATAACAATTCACAGCCCACTATGAACTAGAACAAATAGATAGATCTCAAACAAGAGATCAGGTGTTAAGGGGTTAAATGATCTTTTTCCAGAGCTGCACAGGCAGCGGCGTTCTCTTTAAAAAGAAACAAAAAACAGTCCTTTTTTTTATTCCTTTGTAGGTCATTGTTTGCATTAAGGCAAACCAATAGAGACATGTGTTATCAGTTTAAAAGAGTTATTGATCACAGAAGTCTGAATCTGTGAATATCCTGCTAACTTCACTGAACTGCTTCTGTGCACCTCCTGCTCAAACTGGTGATGTATTCTACGTCGATGAAATGCTGTTATCCGTTCATGACATGCAGACTTCTTCTAGAGAATTCACCTGGAATAATGAGCTTGAAATGTAAAGCGCTGATCATAATGACAATAAGTGAAATATCCAATTTTAATCGAGTCAGATACTACAATTTTTTACTTTGATTCAGGACATCTCTAGTTCTGTTACTCCTGTTGAGGTTAGCTTTGTGTTTTTGAATATTTTAGACGCTGGCTGGAGAGGGGCGCGTCTACAAATGTCTCTTCAACCATAAGTTTGAGGAAGCCATGTCTGAGAGGGTAAGTGCAGCTCGCTTCACCCCCACTCCATGTCTCTCTTACAGCATCTACATAAAGAACGTTGTTTTCACCCCTTTCAATCTGTTTTGAATATGATTTTGACATTGCATTTATAATACTGTAACATAAAACCACATGTGTCCTCAGTGCCGCGAGGCTCTGACCACCAGGCAGAAGCTGATTGCACAAGACTACAAGGTGAGCTACTCGCTGGCCAAAGCCTGCAAGTCTGACCTGAGAAAGTTCCACTGCAACGTGGACACCAGCCTGCCGCGAGCCCGAGAGGCACGCCTCTCCTTCCTGCTGCTCTGTCTGGAGTCTGCGGTTCATCGGGGTGAGCGGCTCCTCGTTCTGCCCCTCATGCGTGTCCCTCTCAGGCAGCCACCCAGAAACCCTTGTTTCTGCTCCATCGTGTGCTCCAGGTCGAGTAGTGAGTGGAGAGTGTCAGGGGGAGATGATGGACTACAGGCGGATGCTGATGGAGGACTTCTCCTTGAGCCCAGAGATCGTACTCAACTGTCGCACTGAGATCGAGACCCACTGCTCCGGTTTGCACCGCAAAGGCAGGACGTTGCACTGCCTGATGAGGGTCGGCCGAGGAGACATGGGCTCCATCGAGCCTAACTGTCAGAAGGCGGTTCGTTCTTTTCCTTAGCTTCATTGACTTTTGAAGCAGGGTCTATGGGAATAGTTGGTGAACATCCTCTTTCTTGATCCCCAGCTTCAGGTGCTGATCCAGGAAGCTGACCCAGGTGCTGACTACCGGATTGACCGGGCTCTGAATGAGGCCTGTGAGTCCGTCATCCAGACGGCCTGCAAACACATCCGCAGTGGAGATCCCATGTGAGTTCCCTTTGGGTGGTTTATCTGTGGTCTCCTGCTGGATGAGTCACAGCAGGGTATGAGTGTATGAGTTCTGCTGATTCTGCAGGATCCTGTCATGTCTGATGGAGCATCTGTACACGGAGAAGATGGTGGAGGACTGTGAGCATCGGCTGCTGGAGCTGCAGTACTTCATTGCCAGAGACTGGAAGTAAGTTCTGTCTTGAGCAGGGTCATGTCTGTCTCCACACGGTGGTGTTTTCTATTTCTGCTAACTCCACTTTGTTTTAGTTGAACTGGAAAGGCGTCTTTTTGTGCGTGATGTTCTGTAGGCGTTCAGTGGACGGTGGAGCACAGATACAGCTGCTCAGACTTGTATTTACTCATTGATGAGACACACTCTGCCTTCTCCCCCAGGCTGGACCCCATCCTCTACAAGAAATGTCAGGGCGATGCGACCCGTCTCTGCCACACTCGTGGCTGGAACGACACCAGTGACATCATGCCGCCCGGCGCCATATTCTCCTGCCTGTATCGCCACGCGTATCGCTCAGTGGAGCAGGGCCGGCGGGTGAGCTTCCTGTTCCCTGATCACATGATGCGTTAACGTGCTTGGCTGCACAGGGGAATGAAGGAGGGTGGGGGTGACGCTGTTGACTTACTTTATTTAAAACCTTTAGGGCCTTTTGAGTCAAATGGTTACGACTTCTGATCTTATACAAAAGACATTTACAAAAAGACAGAAAAACTGCTTCACCATTCAACTCAGAACAAGTAACTTAGTTTTTTTAAGATTGCTAAAAATTTGTGTACCGGTTTACCTGCTGGAGTCCAAGTTGGTAACTTCACCACCTCCAAAGACCTGGCTGGGGTGTGCAGGCCTCTCCACTGAGCTTCAGCACTTCCTTGTTTCCACCAGCTGGTGTTGGAGTTGTGGATCCATCTTCTACTGTTGGTTTGAAAGCAGCAGCACAACCAGTCACAAGCTCATCTCCTTCTTCTGCAAAACGTTAAAACTAAAACCAAACTCAATTTTCCTGCTTCCTGTGTTATGCATGACATCTTCTGGTGAAACACTGAACAAATGAGGGACAATAGTGAGTCTGTGAAATAGTTTAAATGAGTTTAAACATTAGTTTAAAGAGAGAGCTTATATGGATGTTTAATGTTCACAATTCTTAAACAGATTTTTATGTAAAAAGTTGCACCAAGTGTCTGCTCACAGCTCCACAGTGTCTGTGTGTCATGTTGTGAGAGTGAGGCATGATGGGAACTGACCACAGTCTGCCTTCGTAGCTCATCAGTGAGGCCCCGGGAACAGCACAGCTGGCTTTGACTGTGAGTACACCTGTCTGCCTGACCTGGACTGTAATTCCCATCAGCTCAACGAAGGGAAATCGGGTCTCTGATTGATCATGAGCAAAGTCATCAAAGTGGTGAAAAATCATCCGATTCATGTAATTAAAGATCATATTTCGATCAAAAACCTGCTTATAATCCAAATCCTGTGATCAGCCGTCATGGCAGTGCTCTGTCTGTCTCACACTGGTTTGAACTCTTCACTTTTTTTTGTCTTCCCAAACATTTCTGTCCTTCATACCAACTTTGAAGTTACACAGCTGATGCCTTCTTCTAATGAAAGGATGAATTAGTGTGAGAGGAAGGCAGTCTGTGGATGGAGGTCACCATGCAGCCTCTTTTCATGATTTTGATTCAATCATTAAAAACCTGGAGGAACTCAAAGACTGATGGGATTTTCCTAACTGGAATTGATGTCTCAGATTTCGGCTGCCTGCCCTGATCTGGCTTCAGTCAAAGTTCTGGCTGTGCTCCACACCTGTGGTCCACTTTGACTGCAGGTTCACTGACGTTTTCCACATTCAGGCAGAGGATGACTTTATTTTCTCCATTTCCAGACCGACAGTTACTTTTCTAGAAGTTTATTTTATGGATGGTTTTCTGCACCCTTAGTTTAAAAAAATGGTTCCTTTTTCCTTCCGCAGCTGTCTCGGGACTGTAAGGTGGAGGTGCACAGGATTCTCCACCAGAGGGCGCTGGACGTGAAGCTGGATCCTGAGCTGCAGAGGCGTTGCATGACAGACCTGGGGAAGTGGTGTAATGACAGGACAGAGCCGGGGCAGGAGCTGGACTGCCTGCAGGACCACCTGGAGGATCTGGCACTTGACTGCAGGGACGTGGTGGGGAACCTGACCGAGCTGGAGTCAGAGGTTAGACCGTCTAAACGCTGCTTTCAAAGGGTTTACTTTGACATTTGCACAAAGTTTGAAAAAAAACGATCCACCCCAACAGCAGGCAACTGTGTCAGGGTCTCATCTGGATAAATCCAGCATGCAGCGCTCCGTAAGAAGGTCCAGAAAACCCAAGTGGATGTCTCCAGTCAACTGCTGGCTTCCAGACAGCATAGGAGTCGTGGGACCATCTGGTTCTGTCAGCAAAACTGATGATCAGATCACTTTAATACATGTGACATTAGCCCAGACACAAGTTTTTCTCAAAAGAATTAAAAAAACTTAAAAGAAGAAACATCTGGAAACATTCCAGTTTCAGGAAATCTCCCCAAAATATGGATTTAAATCTGCAAAAGATGTAACCCCATAATGAAATCTTCTAAATAACCAGACATGAAAGACCAGATTATGATATTTAATTAGATAGAGATGTGTTATACAGTTTAAACCAGGGGTCCCCAAACCCACATAAAATGTAGCTTTTTATTCCACCCTTACGCAGCCTGAACTTCCACAAGAGAGGATAGACTGTTTATTGGTTTAATTTTTTAAAAATGTTTTGGTACTATTTTTACAGAAATGAATTATGTGACTATCTGTGACTTTCTGAGAAACCATAAATGTTTATGTTTAGCCTGTGATTGTTACACTTTTCATGTTAGCCTACAAATCAAATCTGGACCAATATCAGAGGAGAAAACAGTTATGTGGGCATCACAAGAAAAAGTTTGGTTTAATCAAACTTCATGATGAGTGTTAAGCGTCCTTACAAAAACTGAAACTACTTTATTTCCAAACACCTTAGAGCCTGTGTTTTCTGACGCCTAAAGTCAAATATAATCTAGAAATTTTGGTTTTTAACTTTTCTGCAAAGGATAAAACAAGAGGAATATGATTTAAATGGAACATGAGTTTTTACTAGGGCTGTAACAATTTGTTTTAACAATGTTTGGATTCATATCATAATTTAGGTCGCTGATACCATTCATAGCTGGATTCATTGGATTCGTTTTGAATGATTAGATCTGATACACCACATGTGTCAAAGTCGTAATTCTATTCGACCCTCCAGATCATTTTATTTTGTTGTTACCAACGGCCTGATGTTATGTTGTGCTTATTTGTAACTTGTATTATTTTGAAAAAATATATTTTTATAGAGGGTAAAATATTGAAAGTTGTTTAAGGTTAAAGTTGATTTATTCTGGAATAATATTCCTGCCTTTTTATTATTCATAATTATGTTAAAAAGTTACAGTTTTAAAGTTTTTAAAATTTATTTTTTGACTAGTTTGGCATTTGCTAAGATTTTTTAGGCTAATTTGGCATTTAGCTAATATTTTAGCTGGCTATCAGCCTTAGTGTTTTTAGCTATTAACTTTAGCATTTTAAGCTATCAGCTTCAGTGTTTTATAAACTATCGATTTCAGCATTTTCAACTATCAACACTATGATCTTCAGCAGCTAAATTCAGCTTACAGCATTCACACTAACATTATCGCAGGTAATGCCAAATATCTAGTTCATAGTTATGTAAAAAGTTACAGTTTTAAAGTTTTAAAAATTCAGTTTTAGTGTGCTTAATAGATGTCTATCATGTTCGGCCCGCGACCTAAGGTACGGTTTGGATTTTGGCCCCCTATGTGATTGACTTTGACACCCCTGTGATACACTTAGATACAGTTACATGTTTGTATCTAAATTTAAAAGTGTACTCATTAGTGAGGGAACAGGATATATATGGCTATGGGGGCATTGGGTATGGTAATAAATTGGTTTTGGGGTTGGGGGTTATTTATAAGGCTTTTACTTTTGCTCACTTCCTTTCAGATACTTCGTGTTTTTTTTTTATTTTGTCATAGCTTTCTTCTTGAAGTATATGTCCAAAAAACGTCACCGTCATCACAGTCATCATGGTCATCAAAAGGTTATATTTATACGTCCAGTTTATGGGTTCAGGAGTTTTGTTTCTGGACTCTTTACTGTTCTGCTCCATGTCTGGTATGAGCTCTGGTTATAATATGAACTATTATTTGGTTTCTTTTTGTATTTTCCAAACCTATCATATTGCCAGCGTAAATCTATATTTTCTCCTGACAAAAACCAACATTTCCGCGTGAGACACGTTTTTATGGAGAGAAATAGACTCACTCCAATTTACGGATGCATAATTCTTGATTTGTGCATAAATTAGGATTTGTGCATATATATTCTTGATTTGTGCATGCGTAATTAAGGATTTGTGCATAACTTTGCATTTGTATGTGTGTAATTCTTGATTTGTGCATAACTTTGGATTTGTTTGTGCGTATTCTTGATTTGTAACTCGTATAAGTTTTGTGCACAAGTAAAAAAAAAATTAAAAAAATATAATTTACACATGCACAAATTAAGATTACAACAGCTTGAAGCTAATTACACTCAAAAATCTTTTAAAAATGCACACAAATTACCTCTTACCCACGGACAAAACCTAACTTACACATGGATTCCATTGTGACTCTTTTCACATCTCCCTGATTCATCTGTGATTCATGCGTTCAACTACTACTTTTTATATAAATTATTGGGAATATCTGTTTAATAAAGTGGAAAAATGTCAAGTTTCACCAGACATTATTCACAATCTAAGTTCAAAACGGCTGATAAGAAAACTCTAATGACCCAACATTCTAGTAGTACTTGAACGCATCACTCACAGATAAATCAGGGAGACGTGAAAAGAGTCTCACAATGAAATCCATGAGTAACTTGGGTTTCGTCTTTGCATAACAGGTGATTTGTGTGTATTTTAAATTTTTTTTGTCTGTAATTAGTTTCAAGCTGTTGTAATTTTAATTTGTGCATGTGTGAACTGTATTTTGTTCTTTTTTTACCAGTGCACAAAACTTATGAGTTACAAATCAAGAATACACATTCACAACTCCTAATTCATGTACAAATTAAGAATTATCCACCCACAAATCGAAGTGAGTCTATTTTCTCTCCATACATTTGTTTCCGTTTACACTAACCATACTTCATCTATTCTCTTACTCCATCCTGAGGTTGTTTTTCACAGTTCTGTCTTCAGATTGTTTTGGTTTCCTCCTGTGACATTTTCATATCTTCACCAGAATGAGGTACAGTGTTCCCTCGCCATATCACAGTTTACCTTTCATGGTCTCTGTTTTATAGATTTTTTTTTCACTACAATTTTGCATGTTTTTTCGCAGCACATCGGTTCCATTCTGTGTCCTGATTGGCTGTAGACCTTGTCAATGGGTCGGAATGTGTTCAGCTTGCAAAGTAGATTTTTATTTTTATTCCAAAATCCTGGAATTATTTTTCCATGATTGTTTAAACTTTGATAGTTTTAGCAAAGGTATCAAAATGTTTGTCTGAGAAAAGCATAGAAAGTGACCATAAACATCTTTAAAAATGGTAAAATATAGAGATGACCACCTATTGATGGTTATTTTTAGAACATAACTCGTGATAAACAAGGGGCCACTGTATTTCTGAAATGGAACTGATCAGCTCGTTCTCTTTTTACTGGAACTCCCCTCTTTGTCCCCCCAGGACATCCAGATCGAGGCGCTGCTCATGCGGGCGTGTGAGCCGGTCATCCAGACATACTGTCATGTGAGTACACAGAGGAGCTCACAGAAGTTTTTGGGAGACGGGAGGTCTGCACACGCACACTCTTTATCCTTTAACTTTGGAGAAACAACAGCGGTGGATTGAAGTATTTAATGATAAATTGTTTATTTTGTTCAAAAGTCACAGTGAGATCATTCAGGAAGTGTCTGTCATGCATTTATTTTGCGTTAAGAAATTTCTTTTCAATGTTTCAATAAATGTTTGCCTAATTTCTAAGTGGGATTGGCCTGGAATTGATTAGAAATGTAATACTTTGAACATACTTTAATGAAACAGGAACATATCACACTAAAAAATCCTATTTTTAGACTAAGAGCTTTACCTGGGCCCGTCCCAATCATGCAAAGTAATGTCTAAAGTTATGATTCAAATGCAGACTCTGAAATTCTTCCTTTCTGCTCTCTGTGCTCTATTAGGAGGTCGCTGACAATCAGATCGACACGGGCGACCTGATGGAGTGTCTGGTTCAGAACAAACACCAGAAGGAGATGAATGAGAAGTGTGCGGTGGGAGTCACGCACTTCCAGCTGGTGAGCCCAATGTTCTCCTGCCAGAGTTCAGCAGCATCTTCTCCTGCTGAGTTCAGGAGTGACCGACACTTCGTTTGACTTTCTCCACAGATTCAGATCAAAGACTTCCGCTTCTCCTACAAGTTTAAGACCGCCTGCAAGGAGGACGTCCTCAAGCTGTGTCCCAACATCAAGAAGAAGTAAGAAGCTTGAGACTGCACTCGCATCATGATCCTTTCTGGTGCTTAAATACAAAAGTTAAGGAAATAAAAGATACTCGTGAAAAATGTGAGCTGGAATCTTATTTAGAGCAGCGTTTTTATGGAGAGAAAATACACTCATCCCGATTTGTGCGCAACATTGAATTTATGTTTCCGTAATTCTTGATTTGTAATTCACACAATACATTATGTGCATAAGTACAAAAATTATGAAATAAAAAAAAATACAATTTATGCATACACAAAATAAAATTACAACATCTTCAAACTAATTACACTCGCAAATCTTTCAAAAACTATGCACAAATTTCTTGTCAAGCACACACAAAACATCATTCACACACAAATCTGATGTGACAGCGATCAGCCTTGTAAAATATTTTTAGTTTTAATGCAATAAGAGTTTCAAAAATGCTTATTTTATAATAATTACGCTTATTAAAATAATTTTATAATAATTATTATTTTATAATAATATTTTATAATAATTATTAGGGCATATCTGTTTAAGAAAGTGAGAAAATGTCAGGTTTCTCCAGATATTACTCACAGTGTAAGTTCAAACCGGCTGATGAGAAAACTCTGATGACCCAGCTTTCTAGTAGCATTTAAACATATCACTTAAACACGAATCTTGAAAATGTAAAAAGAGCCTTGCATCAGATTTATGCTTAAATGTTCTTTTGTGTGTACATAACAAGCGATCTGTGAGTAATTTTGAAAGATTTATGCATAATTTAGTTTCAAGCTTTTTCAATTTTAAGTTGCACATGTGTAAATTGTATTATCTTTTTTTATTTCAGAATTTTTGTACTTCTGCACAAAATATATTGTATGAGTTATAAATCAAAAATTGCAGACGCACAAATCAGGGTGATACTATTCTCTCTCCTTTAAGAAACACTTTCAGTCCTTTGAAGCTGCTCATGCAAAAACCAGAACGTCAGAAACCGACTGAATATCTTCTCAAAGCCTTTTTGGTAGTTTCTTAAGATCCCTCTCAGCTCTTCCCGACTCTGAACTGATGTCTGGATCTTCGTCTTCCCTCAGGGTGGACGTGGTGATCTGCCTCAGCACCACAGTGAGAAACGACACCCTGCAGGACGTCAAGGAGCACCGAGTCTCTGTCAAATGTCGCAAACAGCTGCGGGTGGAGGAGGTGGAAATGGTGTGTACACAGACAGTCACATTCAGGGACTGATGGGGTTTGAGTGGAAAGACTTCTTGTGGGGTCACACACTTGAATGAAACCAGACATTCAGACTGGCCTCGCTGGTCCAGAGCAGATTGGATTGGACTGCTCACTTCCATGACTCACGGTTCTGTTGTATTTTGCTGTCCATATTCTGAGTTTAGTCAGAGGACATACGGCTGGACCCAGAACTCTACGACTCCTGCAGGCCCGACATCACAAAGCTGTGTCAGAACGTGGCTCCAGGCAACGCACAGGTCAGCCGCTGTCAGCTTCACTGCAGCAGTGATGCACAGACCTGCTTCATCCGGGTCCTCATCTATCTACCTCTGATTTGTTCTCCAGGTTATTGAGTGTCTGAAGGACAAAAAGGAGAAGCTGACGCAGCGCTGCCACCAGAAGATCTTCAAGCTCCAGGAGGTGGAGATGGTGGATCCTGAGCTGGACTATCAGCTGATGAGAGTTTGCAAACACATGATCAGGGTGAGCTGATGACATCGTGTCCTCTGTTGCTTTAGTTTTTACCTTCATACTATGATCTGAAGTCTGTATGAACCAACACCTAGATGATGAATGAATTAATGATCAAACCAAAGAACATTTCAGGTGAGCTTTGCTTTGCTTGTGTAAACCGAGAACACGTGAGCAGACTGATGGAATGATGTGTGTCCTGCAAAACACCAGCAATCTGAATGGAATGACTGTTTTTTGTTTTTTAGCGGTTCTGTACCGAGTCAGACGGCAAAAACGTCCTCCAGTGCCTGAAGCAGAACAAAAACAGCGAGACGATGGATCCCAAGTGCAAACAGATGATCACCAAGAGGCAGATCACCCAGAACACGGGTACAGACACGCCCACTCTGTTAACACGTGACTCGGTCCGACAGCTGTGAAGAACATGTTTGTGTGTGTGCAGACTACCGGTTGAACCCTGTTCTGAGGAAAGCCTGTAAAGCTGACATCCCCAAGTTCTGTTCTTCTGTGCTGAACAAGGCGACGGCTGACACAGAGCTGGAGGGGCAGGTCATCTCCTGCCTCAAGCTCAAGTACGCCGACCAGGTGAGAGCCATGTTTGTCAGCCCAGAGGCTTCTGTTGTTCAAGCCAAAATCAGTGGAACCTAAAACTGATCACAGAATGATCACTTTTTACCGCAGAGGTCAGCAGACTTCAATTACAAATTCAGCTAATTTAAACAGTAATTATTGTAAAAAGTCAAGTTTATTTAAACTAAAAAGTTTATATAAAGGTTTACTAAGTTCAGTATAAACTAGTGTTAGTTACATTCTTGTGGTTTAAAAACATTTGAACCTGGATCAGAAACAAAACAAACTTCTTTGTTAAAAGAAATAAAAAAAAAAAAAGTTCTAGTTTAATCTAAAACTTCTGTAAATCATAGAACAGGTAAACACTGGTGGACAATCGGATAAGGATCTAGTGATCCATGGGTGTTTTGTGGCAGTGAATAAAGGAAGTGGATCAGAAATGAGCCTCCAGTCCAGACATGCTGGAGTCTCCAGAGTAGACGACCTCCACCATCGTGTCCTCGTCTGTCAGCGCATGCTTCTGAGTTTACATAAGTTACTGAAATGTTAGGAAAAAAATGTAAAAACAATGTAAGGAAAATTCAATGTATTTTCTTAAAAAAGCTCAAATTTCTTAACAAGCTTGCATGAGTGGATTCATTGGGAACAAA
This sequence comes from Oryzias melastigma, assembly GCF_002922805.2. Classification (NCBI taxonomy): domain Eukaryota; kingdom Metazoa; phylum Chordata; class Actinopteri; order Beloniformes; family Adrianichthyidae; genus Oryzias; species Oryzias melastigma. The sequence continues at coordinate 320,170 of NC_050517.1, forward strand.
AGCAGAATAATAAACCAAAGAGAAAAGTCACCAGCTGGACTCCAAGACGGTCAGAACTGTGTACTGCATCCTTGTAAAAATGTGTGTGAGAAAATCGAGCAAAAAAAAAATTAAAATTTGATGCCGAAAACAGGAATTTAGTTTTGCTTTTATAGAACATCAGCTAAGATGAGATTAAGTTTAATTAAATCCAGGACAGTTATATAGGAACTCACGCCCTCAAAGGTTGCTAGAGGCTATTGACTCTGTTGTGTGTTGCAGCGATTGTCTCCTGATTGCGAGGATCAGATCAGAGTAATCCTGCAGGAATCAGCACTGGACTACAGGCTGGACCCACAGCTGCAGATCCACTGCTCAAGAGAGGTTTGTCTTCCGTCTGCACTGACAGCTCAGAACCAGATTCACTGGAGTAGATCTGTCTACATGTTCCTGGTTACTCACATGCTGAAATATACACTTTCACTCATGTTCGACCTTCTCTGCCAAACTGCTGCAGTCACTCAGCTGGACTTAAAATACTTGTAGTTCATGTGGGATCTAACAGTAAACATGTTGGATGTGTGTGTCTGCAGATCTCCACTCTCTGTGCAGAGGAGGCTGCAGCGCAGGAGCAGACGGGTCAGGTAGAGGAGTGTCTCAAGATCAACCTGCTCAAGATCAAGCAAGAAGAATGCAAGAAGGTAGTAAACACATCAGCTGCCTTCACTGACCCCACTCTCTCTCCGAAGCTTATATTCCTTCTATCAGCAGTTTAAATGCAATCAAATGTTCTGAGTGAGAGGATCTTCCTCGTCTGCCGTTCATCCTCCTCTCCATCACCCGTTTTCCTCTCACAGGAAGTGCTGAACATGCTGAAAGAGAGTAAGGCGGACATTTTTGTTGATCCCGTTCTTCACACAGCCTGCGCTCTTGACATCAAGCACCACTGTGCCGCCATCCCCCCCGGAAAAGGCCGACGTGAGTGCACGCAAAAGCCTTTGGCGGTTATGAAGTGCTTTCCTTTTTTCTCTGCCACATCCCTCTGTCTCCCAACAGTCTGGAGGTTTAAGAAAAAAATACCTTGAAAAATAAAAAAAGTTAAATTTAATCTACATCTGGGGTGATGAAATGGACTGATGAGCCCTTTTGTAACAGTAAAATCTGAACATAACTTAAGCAGAGGACACCTGCAGACTCTTATGTGATTAAATGCTGTGATATATGATTAAATGCTGTGATATATGATTAAATGCTGTGATGTTAGCTTGCGTTAAATAAGATGCTGTCTGTGTTCCTCTCAGATATGTCCTGCCTAATGGAGGCCCTGCAGGACAAACGCGTTCGTCTGCAGCCCGAGTGCAAGAAGAGACTTCAGGACCGCATCGACATGTGGAGCTTTGCTGCTAAGGTGCTTGAACTGTGACCGTCAGAGACATGAGGGAACACGCACTATCACATCTTCACAGTTCAGTGCAGCTTAGTCGATTTCTGACCTGCTGTATGTGGGCTGCAGTCTCACTGTCATGAAAAGGACAGAATCACATCCACACTAGACACACTCGGCACCACTTGAAGGTTTGATCCAGCTGTGCTGCTATGACTGAATCACAAACATGTACTGTTTCCTCGCTATATTAGGGTTCACCTTTTTATCCTGATTGGCTGTAGACTCCGTCAATCAATCTTCACCATGCTGTGTCTCATGTGAAGAATGCATTACATCATTCTTCCTCGCAGTCAAATGTTGTGAATCCTGGACTCATTTTTTATGAAAGTTTGAACTTTGAGAGTTTAAACAAGAGAGAAAAGTATAAAAACGTTCATGTCAGTCTGACAAAAGTGTAGAAAGTGTGTAGTGAGGAGTTTCCCACCATTACAGTCCCACTCCAAATCTATCTTTTTATATTGTAAAATCCTTCCCAGTTGTTTTTTAATTATGATTTTGCAGTTTTGATCAAAAATCAAGAAACCTGTGTTGTTTTTTTTAATAAATATTTTCTGCAGAGCAGCCGGATCTTATCAGAAATTCACCTTTGGGTTGTGGGCATGTCTGTTTGCATGGAAGCAACCCCATGTTAATATCCCATCATGCCTTCGTTTACACTCTTTTATCTACTTGCATCTGCAGTGTGAACACCGCAGATGCAAGAAGATAAAAGTTTTCTTTTGGTTCACTGAACGCTATGTGTAACTTTTAAAAGTTAAATATCTTAAAGGAAAATTATGTTAACTTTTTCAGTTGGGCTTGGTTGATATAATTGGTTAATTGATCCAAATCGATCTATACTTAATAGATCAATAATTGATCAATAAAAGTAGAGATTGATCAAACACATAAAGCTAAAATCTGCTAGCTTGATGCTACATATAATGGGATTTCCCATAGGATGGCTAATGCTAATGGTTGACCTAAACATACATTGCTGACTAAAACATTTATGAACTCACATGCATGAATTTTCCAAACTCTTAAGGAAATATTTTTAAAGCAGCATTTTTTGCTCATACTGTTTTCTTCTTCTGAAATAAGGTGTACTGCTGTAGCGCGATCGCCACCTAGTGGCCAAACTGAAACACCCTCCAGGAGAAGCAGAACAATTGTTGGAGCTTCTCTGTTTGAGAATTCATGTAACACTGTGTTATTAATAATCATATTATTTCACTAGAAGATTTTACAGTATGTGAACTGTATCAGATTAACAAAAATATATTCAAAACGTATTTAAAGATTATTAATGTATTTCTAAACAAATGTGTAAACTCAAAACTGAATTGTATTGAGTGTCAAAAGAAAAAAAAATTGGAATGGAATCAATTTTGGAAATTATTAGCGATACCAGCCCTATTTTCCAGTCCCTTCATGCATTTAGTCATAAATGCAGAAACGCACAAGACACCATGTTTTCAGCAGACTCCTGGCCGCTGAAAACACTGAACCCAGCCTCGCGTTGACTTTTGATCGTGTTTTCAGAGACACCAACATTCCAACATTGCCTTCAAAAGGAAAAACGTCAGAGCATCAGGATTGTACTCGGTGTTGAGCGTTTTTTAACGTGTGCTTCGTTCCATGCAGGTGGCTTCTGCTGAGGGCTTCTCCGATCTGGCCATGCAGGTGATGACCTCTCCGTCCAAGAACTACATCCTGACTGTGATGGCCGCCTCTGTGGCGCTGCTCTTCCTCATGGGGCTTTTCTGTGGGAGAATCACTAAACGGGTCACTCAGGAGCTGAAGGACAGGTAGACCCCGCCCACTCTGAAGTCTGGACGTGCCCTCTGGAGACCCCCCCCTCCCTCTCTGAGCAGGCCGCCGGGTCATCTGTGCTGCTTCGTTTGCCCTGCTCCATCCCGTTTCTTTCCTCACTTTACTTTTCTATAGAGGGGGGCTCCACATGGAATGACGTTGCCCACACCCCCCCACACACAAAAGTAAGTGGGTGTGGCCAGTGACTGTGCCGCAGTGCTCGTCCCCCTTTCTTCAGTGCGCCACACCCCTCGCCTCTGCTGGGGTTTTTTTTTGTCCCGAGTCGTCTTTGATACTCAAGATTTGCGCTCCTGACCTGCTTTCTCTGCTCGCCCCCCGCTTTGGTTTGGGGGTCTGAGGCAGGAGGTGAGGGGGGGTGTAAATGTTTACCAGAAAAAGCATTCGATGTAAATGTGTAGAAAGTTGGATGGAAAATGCTCGTGTCAGAGCAGACTTTTGACTGTTTTAATGACGAGAATGTGTGAGAGAAATCATCAGAGCCGATTCTGCCCCGCCCCCTTTCTGCGTCTTTGCTAACTGTTTTTTTTTGGGGGGGGGGTTGATCAAACTGCCCTCATGTGTTTGATTATAATGCCACTGGACTGCCATGCGGGTGGAGCCAACCAGCCACCACAAGACTGAGGGGAGGGGAGGAGCATCACAAATGTTTGGCGCCGTTGCGCTGTAAGCTCCTCCTTCAGCGGGAGGGGCATCATCTGTGGTCAATTCTTTGTTTTAATTTCAAGCAGCTGATGTGGCAACTTCAGCTCTTTCTCCAGTGCAGTCCAACACAACAACAGAGCATCACAAACAACACTACTCCACACACATCAACACAACAACCTCAGAGAAAAGCCACTCCTCTCTCTACGACAGGTGAGACTTTTGATTCCATCCTGCTGCCGCACTCCACCATTCCACGGTGGGATGGCGGCGGTACTCCTTCCAGAACTCGTCCCGACTCCAGCATGGTTTTGGCTCAAGCCTGGACTCTGGTCTGAAGGCGGAGGATTCCCCTCTGGATCTGTGGCTGCGACTTGGAGGAGCAGACGTGGGTGTTGTGCTGGTTTGTTCAGAGAACTCTAAAGAAATGCAGAAGTACAGTCCATATTCTTAAAGATGTGAAGATGATACTGGAATCATTGCACATTTTCTTCTTTTATATCTTTGAATATATATATTGTTCTGTCGTAGCCTTATTTATTTGTAACTCATAGTCCATAGTTTTCTGTGATCTGAATGTTCTGCAGTTGCCTTTTCTTACGGTTAAAAAGGAGGAGCCTTCTCGGCCTCGGCTCCTCCCGCCTCAGACGTCACGGTTGACAAATGAAGTGACTGTCTGAGCGGGACAGAGACTGCAGGTCCAGTCCGGTGGCGTGTGCGCTGGACTGCGGGGTGACGCCATAAAGCCGACAGCGGGTCGCTCCTCCATTCGGATCTCTCTGGAGTGTCCTGCTCCCCCTGCTGGTGCATTCACCCCCCCTCCCCAGCATTTCCTGCTCTTGGTTCTTCATCTGTTTATCAAAGTGTGCCTAATCACCGTCCTGCTGTACAGAACCTCCCAGAACCTGCAGAAGAGCAGCGTGTGTTGCCTCCAGGTGTCGCCCCCTGCTGGCGGCCGCTCAGCTTCACTTCGTCATGATTGGAAGGTTTCATGTTTCGTCTGTGATGAGGTCTTTTGTAAACCAGCTCCGTACCTAAATGCATTCAGCTCCCGACAGTCCCTCCTCCTCAGATTTCGTCTGTTTTGTTGCTCTGTACAGATGGAAAGTGAACAGTTTAATAATAAAGTCTGCAAGGTTTCTAATCTGTGGTGGAGTTTGTCCAAACACTTCTACTGTTCAATCTGCTGAAGGACTGATGTTGGCCAGAGCAAGGCAGTTATCCTTTTTGTCTCACTAATGATCAGTTATAGGAATGAATCCAAAACCAAATAAGTGTACATGTAGGTAGACATCAGATTATTGGAAAGAAATATTTCAAAAGCTGCCTCTATTTCAGTGGTGTCACACTCGGGCCTCGAGAGCCGACCATCCTCCTCCTGGTTCTCCAGAAATCCTGCCTTCTGTTACTGATGGAGCTTCAATGGCAGGTTGGTTGGAAACCATGTAGGACACCAGCATTGGACTCTAGTGGATGGAGAATAACGATAATGTGGCTTACAAAGCATGAATACCCTAATACAGGGGTGTCAAACTCATTTTGGTTTGGGGGCCGCATTCAACTCGTCTGATTTCAAGTGGGCCGGACCAATAACATGATGGCAAAATAAGCTATGGTCGACTTACCTGCTTTATTATCGTTATGTTATTTTTCTTGAAAAAAATGTCACAAACAACCTAGTAACCTAATTACTTATTAGTACACATTTTTCACAGAGGCCAATGGATTTACCATTTTTTGCAAGTGTTTATTTAATTTTATACAGACTGAATATTTTACATCTGACATTGAGGCAATCCTGATTGTAAACGCAAGAGGGTCTGTAGAGAAAATTAAAAATCCTACCTAAAATATGTATGTGCAAATTAGTCAAAAAAAATAAACTAAATTAAACTTATGAACATAGGAATTGGAAGTTAACGTCCTTTTCTCTCTAGAAACTCGTTTGGCCTTCACTTGGCCGTCAATGTCGGGATTCAAATCCTGTGTAACAAAAAAATTTCACAATATCATTGTCAGTGTTCAAAATACAAATACATGTCCAAAAATATTTTCCTGTGTTGACTACTTTTCTTGTACTCCCTCTAGTGGCGGAATTGCACATTGCGGTCATTTCTTTATAGAACCATAACTCGCTGCAGGGATGGGCTTGAAACTTGCATTCTTTTTTTTTTCAACATCCTTATACTTTTTTCTCTTCATGACTGGGCCGGACTAAACCCTATGGCGGTTCGTATCCGGCCCGCGGGCCGTATGTTTAACGACCCTGCTCTAATAAATGTAGGCTACATCAGATTTTTGGTGATCAATGCAGTGACTCACCCCCACTACCTTTGACCCCCACACTCACTTCACTACTGTTTTCTAAATATTGTGCTTAATTTTGGCAGCGGGGGAGAATAGAGATTTGGGAGTCGGACAGAAAAAAAACAAGCAGCACTTGCTTTTCTCTGCTTCACAATCTGCTAAAATGACTTTGATAATGGTTGAAGAATTTTGGTAAATCAAAGAACATGAACATTGAAGCTAAAGCTCTGGTGCTAAAGGGTTAAGCTAATGACTGCTGGATTCAATGACCATTGGGACATTTCAATTAACAATCTCCAAATAATCTGCCTTTCATTATAAAATTTGAGTTGTATTGGTCTCAGAGTTCTGTAATAACTGCAAGACTAACAATAAGTGAACATCCACCACGATATGATTCTTGTCTTTGACTGTACATAGAGAACTGGACAGAGCAAGTGTGACATAACTCATGAAGAAATGTCTTGCCTTTGGCTAATTCAGTCACCATGTTGGAGCCGGTGATTGGTCGGAGTTGGTCGGAGTCAATGTTTCTATGGCAACTACTGCTGCCAATCATGAGTGAGCTTGTTTGAAGTCCACACCCCTTCCACTGAAGGAATCTGTCCAGGTGAGGCCAGCAGTCAGTTTAGAATCTGACTCACTTGCGATAAAGAAAGAACATTTTTTAAAAATTGGATTAGGAAGAAGATGTTAAAAAATGCATCGGAGCAAGAATGGTTATTCTGAATGACTGAGTAATATCTGTTTATTTTATGGGATTTTGCCTTCTTGGAGCCAGCTTGTACGTGAATGGGGAGGGTCACTCAGTCCAGTTCTCTTATACAGTCAATGGTTCTTCTGAGATCTTTTTGGTGCAGAGAGTGTGGTGTGCTGCCATCTAGTGGTCAGAAGTTTAGGTGGAACACAAAAGTTGCATATTTGTTGATGAATTATTAAACTATTTTACAATATTTTCAAATAAAGTATTGGGATATTTTATAGATTTACATCCCGTGTTGAACAGCTGACAGAAATCTGGACACTTTCAGTGAAAGTCCTCCTGTATACAAGGGAACCTCCCACCTGGGAAGAGCAGGAGGAAGGCCGGGGGCAGCTAAAGCAGGTCAGAGCCAGGCAGACTCTTAAGTGTGACTTCATGGAACAGAGTGGCGCCTGAGTTCACACCTTCACACCTGTAGATGTTCCAGTGCTGCACTGCTGGAGGTCAGCTGTGAGGTGTCAAAGTTATTTTAAGACAAACAGAGGTCCCAGGATGCCAGATAAAGGTTATGTGAGGAGGTGCAGCTCAGCTCAGTGTGTTTGTGTGCTCCTGTGGGACATCAGGACTACCCAGTCCTGGTCCTCCAGATCCACCACCACATCAGGAACTCCAGAAGCAGTTCTCTGGATCTTTAAGTACCAGAAAGTTGCACTTCAGCCCAACTCCTGGAGGAAGATTTTTGTCCAGCTCAGCTTAAAGAGAAGCTTTTATCCAGCTGAGAGCGACAGACAGCAGTCGTTACGTTTAACGTGGGCAGATCAGGTGACCTCATCCTGTGTGCGGGTCAACCTGTTTGTGCAAAGGAGCCATGCATGACCTTACATCTGCTGTGTGGAGTCTTCAGGCCGTCTGACAGATCCCTGTTACATTTTCTTAGGTCCAAACATGTTAAACTCGCAGTTTCCTCTCCTGACAGTCAAACATACGAGGATGAACTTCAGCTTCTCAGAATACCATATCTGACTTGGCTTTATTAAGTTTTTAATTCAGCAGGTGATTTTTTTTACACAGGGTGTACTTTACTTTATTTTAGAGACTGTTCTCAAAAGTAAAAGGAAATATTGAAAAAGTTTTACATAGTTATGAATGGCTTAATGGCCATAAAACGTCAGTATAGTGTATTTTTGGCCAGTAAGAATCTGGTCCAGACCCCTGTTTGAAGTTTTGTGGTGCAGAGAAAATAAACTCATTTGATTTGATTTGATTTAATTGTAAAGTTTAATATTGTCTTGCATGAATCATTTACAGAAGAAATCTATTATTTAATTGAATTCTAAAACAGGGGTGTCGAACTCAATCGCACTCAAACACACCTTTGGTCGCGGGCCGAACAGGACAAACATTAATTGAACACTCTAAAACTACATTTTTAAAACTTTAAAGCCATAACTTTTAAACATAATTATGAACTAGATATATAGCATTACCTTTGATAATGCTAGTGTGAATGCTGTCAACTGAATTTGGCCGCTGAAGATGCTGAAATTAATAGCTAAGAACGCTGAAGCTGATAGCTAGAAAACATTGAATTTAATAGCAGAAAAGGCTGAAGCTGAAAGCCATCTAAAATATTAGCTAAATGCCAAATTAGCCTAAAAAAACCGAAAAAACAATCAGCATGTTTCTGAAAAAATTGGCCAAACTTTAAAATAGCCTAAAGAACTAAAATCTAGTGTGTAAATATTAGCGTTACTCCAAAACAGCCTAAAAGCAACAAAAAAGCCTAAATTAGCCAAAACAGCTAGCATGTAGCTGAACAATTAGCTAAACTCAAAAATAGCCAAAAAAAATCTTAGTAAATGCCAAATTAATCAAAAAATCTCGCAGAATACCACTTTTTTAAACTTCAAAACTGTAACTTTTTAACATAACAATGAATAATAAAAAGGCAGGAATATTATTCCAGAATAAATCAACCTAAACCTTAAATAACTTACTTTTCTGGAGGGCCGGATAGAATTACCCGGTGGGCCGGATCCGGTCCCCGGGCCTTGACTTTGACACATATGTGGTCTAAGACATGAAATAAGAGCTTAAAAAATGAGGAAAAAACAAATTTCTTCGCAGAGCTCAGCCTCACTCGGCCACTTGGTTTTTATTGTGAGGTGTTCAGTTCATACAGTGGAAGTGTTTTCTGCTCAGCCGCCACAGAAACTAATCTCTGCACTCAAAGTTCTGTTTTGAAAGATCTTCTTCTGCTAGAAGTCGTAAGCAGAGACGAACAGGGAGACCTTGGTGACGAATCGACCCAGCAGATTGCCCTGCTGCAGCTCGCTCATCTCCACCTCAGCGTCCAGGGTGGCGGGGCCCTTAATGGACCTGACCAGCAGGAGAGTGCCGGTCTGCCGGCCTGTGCGCTGCACGCTGAAGTGACCCCGCCCGTGACCCCCCACCAAGCCGAAGCGCAGAGTGTCTCCCAGCACCCGCGCTGCAGACACCCGGAAGAGGTCGCGAGGGGCGGACAAGTTGGAAACCACCGCCAGGAAGTGGAAGGTGATGGAGTTTGGAGCTTGAACGCAGGCGGCGTCCTCCACCATGCAGGGGTTCCTCTCACAGCGCCTGAGGACACAGAGGAGCAGTTCATCTCAGTCCCAGGTTCACACCTTTGAGGATCTCCTCCCTCCGGTTAAGGCCGGTTTGATTAGTATTAAAAGAGCAAAGTAAAAAAACACTCCATCTTCTAAAATACATTTTCTCCTGAAGGTTCTGCAACCGGATTCTTGAGAGCACACTTCACTACTTTATACATCTGTATTCAGAGCCATGGAAATGTGAACGTGGCTCCAAATCCACTCTGTTTTTAAACCACATTTAACCAAAACGTCTGCTTCCAACTTGTTGCACATGACAAGAGAAATGAAGAATGCAAGAACCGCTCCATCGTTTGGGGCTGAATCCTGAGAATGCTGCACCTTTCCTGGTTGAAAGTCTCCCCTGAAGAATCTCTCCCCTAAAGAAGGTTTTGGTGGAACTTTGTTTTGGATTTGTGATTTTGTTTGTTTGAGGTTTTGTTTTTCATTTAGTTCTCCATGCCTGTGTTTGGTGCAATGTGGTTCATGTGTCGTCCCTCTTTCCCACGCCACTCTTGTGCTTGGCCGTGGACCTCGCCTCTGGCTCTCCTCACACCCCCAGCTGTCCTCCAGCTCCATCTGCTACACTAGGGGGGTGTCAAACTCAACTGCACAGGGGGTCAAAATCTTTAACACACTTTAGGTCACAGGCTGAACAGGAAAACATTTATTGAACACACTAAAACTACATTTTTAAAACTTTAAAACCGTAACTTTTTATCATAATTATGGACTAGATATAAATCATTACATGTGATAATACTAGTGTGAATGCTGTAAGCTGAATTAGACCATTAAGATGCTAGAGCTGATAGCTGAAGATGCT